>NC_045555.1:5530211-5700211 GCF_009769535.1 Thamnophis elegans | reverse complement strand
AAGAGAGCAATGTGGGTTGCGGGGCTTACGAGAAAGGAAAGGGCCACGATCCCCTTCACAAGGCACACCTGGGGATGGAGTTTAAAGGAGAGGCAGTTGGGAGGGGCGTTTGATGGGAACAAACACTGAATTCCTATAGTGATGAGAGTTGTGACTTATTATCTTGCCCTGTTGGAGTGATTGATTGCAGTCAGTCTGCTTACAGCATTTGGAGTATCTGCAGGTTTGTGAAAAAGCTTTTTCTCCAGGCCAGAGTGTAAAAGGGATGTTGGGGGCAAATGTTGGGGCCAATAAAGCGACTCATACCGGTTCTCTGGCTGTTTTGCCTTCATGCCACGCCCCGGCTCGTCACAGCTATGCAGTCAGAGATTGACACCGCTGGTTATATTTTACGTGACCCGTCAAAACCGCGGAGGACAAATCGCGCTCGACAAAAGCGCGCATTTGACGTCATCACAGCGTGACGAAAAAAATTAAAAATTGAAATAAAATTAAAATTAAAGCAAGCCGATTCACATAAAGGTAAGGGTTAGGGTTAGGGTTAGGGTTAGGGTTAGGGTTAGGGTTAGGGTTAGGGTTAGGGTTAGGGTTAGGGTTAGGGTTAGGGTTAGGTTTAGAGCGTTAGGGTTACGTTTAGCGTTAGGTTAAGGGTTAGCGTTAGGTTTAGCGTTACGTTAACGGTTAGGTTTAGGGTTAGATTTAGGGTTAGGTTTAGGGTTAGGTTTAGGGTTAGGTTTGGGGGGGTTAGGGTAGGTTTTCACTTTATTTTTACATTTTTCGATCACAGCGCGATGTTTTCGTCGCGCTGTGATGACGTCAAATGCGCGCTTTCGTCGAGCGCGATTTTGTCCTCCGCGGTTTTGTGGTGGAACCATATTTTAAGCTTTTGTTTTGTACCCCCACATCTTAAATTTAATTTCTGGCTGACCCAAAAATGGGAAACCTCTTCTTTACTTCCTCACTTTTCTCATTCTCCCACTTTTCTCCCCTAAGCTCCTTATGTCCAACTTGACAAAGGAGGAAATGAAGGACTTCAAATTAGCCTCGTTCATCTTATCGTCCGCTGTCATATTATACTCAATTGGAGGGATGACTGGCTTTGCGTTGTTTGCATGCCTGGTGGACAAATACGGCAGGTAACAGAAGTGGCAAAATGATTCGGGGAGGGGGGAGTCGCGTACAATTTCTCCGTACCATAGAGCAAAGCAAATGTTCCCCAGGGATCTCATGGTGGTCTCATTTCCAGGCGTTACTGTCGGAGTTTTGGCAGCGTGACTATTAATATGAGATAAACCCAGGAGCAAAACACAGCACACAAAGCCTTTCGATAATTAACAGTGGTTTAGATTTAGATTTAGATTTTAGATTTGTTTATTTATAGGCCGCCCTTTTCCCTGAGGGGACTCAGGGCGGCTTACAATCAAAAAAGGGAAGGGGAGTGTAGGACAATACCAAAAGAAGATGTGCACAAAGTAAATTAGACAGTAAAACTCAACATTCACTCAGCATTCGGGAGGGGCGAAAATAAGATTATCCCCAGGCCTGACGGGCTAGCCAGTTCTTGAGGGCTGTGCGGAAGGCCTGGACGGTGGTGAGGGTACGAATCTCCACGGGGAGATTGTTCCATAGTGTCGGAGCCGCAACAGAGAAGGCTCTCCTCCGAGTAGTCGCCAGTCGGCACTGACTGGCGGATGGGATACGGAGGAGGCCAACTCTATGCGATCTGATGGGACGCAGGGAGGTAATTGGCAGAAGGCGGTCTCTCAAATAGCCAGATCCACTACCATGGAGTGCTTTATAGGTGGTGAGTAAAACCTTGAAGTGCACCCGGAGACCAACAGGTAGCCAGTGCAGCTCACGGAGGATCGGTGTTATGTGGGCGAACCGTGGTGCGCCCACGATCACTCGCGCGGCCGCATTCTGGACTAGCTGAAGTCTTCGGATGCTCTTCAAGGGCAGCCCCATGTAGAGCACATTACAGTATTCCAGCCTAGAGATCACAAGGGCTCGAGTGACTGTTGTGAGGGCCTCCCGATTCAGGTAGGGCCGCAACTGGCGGACCAGGCGAACCTGGGCAAATGCCCCCCTGGTCACAGCTGAGAGATGGTGGTCAAAAGTTAGCTGTGAATCCAGGAGGACTCCCAAGTTGCGGGCCCTTTCTGAGGGGTATAAATTTTGCCCCCCCAGCCTGAGTGATGGTACGTTGGTCAAATTTTTGGGAGGGAAACACAACAGCCACTCGGTCTTGTCTGGGTTGAGTATCAGCTTGTTTGCTCTCATCCAGTCTTTAACGGCTTCCAGTCCCCGGTTCATCACGTCCATCGCTTCATTGAGTTGGCACGGGGCGGACAGATACAACTGTGTATCGTCCGCATATTGGTGGTATTTTATCCCGTGCCTTCGGATGATCTCGCCCAGCGGTTTCATGTAAATGTTAAATAGTAGGGGGGATAGGACCGACCCCTGCGGCACCCCATAGGTTAGGGGCCTCAGGGACGATCTCTGCCCCCCCACTAACACCGACTGCGACCTGTCCGAGAGATAGGAGGAGAACCACTGCAAGACAGTGCCGCCCACCCCTATCTCCTGCAGTCGTCGCAGAAGGATACCATGGTCGATGGTATCGAAAGCCGCTGAGAGGTCCAGGAGAACTAGGATGGAAGCATGGCCTCCATCCCTAGCTCTCCAGAGATCATCAGTCAATGTGACCAAAGCGGTTTCTGTGCTGTAACCGGGTCTGAAGCCAGACTGGAAGGGGTCAAGATAGTTAGCTTCCTCCAAGGTACGCTGAAGCTGGAGAGCCACCACCTTCTCAACAACCTTCCCTACAAAGGGGAGGTTGGAGACTGGACGATAGTTATTAAGAACAGCTGGATCCAGAGACGGCTTCTTCAGGAGGGGTCTTACCACCGCTGTCTTGAGCGCGGTGGGAAAGTACCCCTCCCGAAGAGAAGCGGTAACAACCGCCTGGATCCAGCCTCGTGTCACCTCACTGCTGTTGGCAACCAGCCAGGAGGGACACGGGTCCAGTATGCAGGTGGAGGCACTCACAGCTCGCATAGCCTTGTCCACATCCCCAGAGGCAACTTCCTGAAACTCAACCCAGAGATGGTTTGCCAAGTTTTCTCCTTGTGTCTCGGCTGGATCTACTGGGGTGGAGTCCAGGTCCGCTCGAAACCGGGCAACTTTGTCCGCCAAGAACTGGACATACTCCTCAGCCTTACCCTGTAAGGAGTCCCCCGTCTCCCTCCTATTTAGGAGGGAGCGGGTTATCCTAAACAGGGCGGCTGGGCGGGACTCGGCGGACGCTACCAAGGAGGCAATGTATGTTCTTTTTGTTGTTCTTAAAGTCCGAATATACTCCTTGGTGCATGCTGTTAAAAGTGCCCGTTTCGACTCGGACCTATCGGACCTCCACGAGTGCTCTAGGCGTCTTCTCCGGCGCTTTACCTCCCGGAGTTCCTCAGTAAACCAAGGAGGCCTCCGGGGGCCGCTGACCCGGAGGGGCCGTAGCGGCGCAATCCGGTCTAGAGACTCCGAAGCTGCCGAGTGCCAGGCAGCGACGAGGGTCTCCGCCGAACTGTGGGCGAGGGTATCAGGAATAACCCCAAGCTCCGTCTGGAACCTAACAGGATCCATCAGTCGCTTGGGGTGGAACCAGCTGGTCGGTTCCTCCTCCCTACGGTGGGGGTTTGGCCTCCGGAAGTCTAGCCTCAGTAGGTAGTGGTCTGACCACGACAGGGGTATGATCTCATTACCCCTCAGACCAAGATCGTAACTCCACTGCTCCGAGAGGAATACGAGGTCAAGCGTGTGACCCGCTGAGTGAGTTGGGCCTCGAATTACTTGAGTCAAGCCCATGGCTGTCATGGAAGCCATGAACTCCTGCGCTCCATCAGAGTGTTCACCGAGCGAAGGCAAGTTAAAGTCCCCCAGGACTATAAGTCTAGGGAACTCAACCGCTAGCTCGGCTACTGACTCGAGGAGCGAGGGGAGGGCTGTTGCAACGTAGTTGGGAGGCAGGTACGTAAGCAGCAAACCCACTTGACCCTTGAGGTCCAGCTTCACTAGCAGGGACTCACACCCGACAAGCTCCGGAGCAGGGATCCTACGAGGTACTAAAGACTCCCGGACTACAATAGCCACACCGCCACCCCTTCCCTGGGCTCTCGGCTGGTGTAGCACCTGAAATCCGGCTGGGCACATCTCAACGAGGGGGACTCCTCCCTCAGGGCCCAGCCATGTCTCAGTAATACATGCCAGGTCTGCGCCCTCATCAGTTATCAAGTCCCGGATGAGGGGGGCCTTATGAACAACAGACCTGGCATTTAGCGACAGCAGCCTGAGACCAGGGTCCTGAACACCCGCGCCATCTGACCTTGGAGTGGGACTCCCAGGGCCGGAAGGAGGGATCTCTATAACACAGCGAGCCCTCCTTCCCCGATGATGGCCTGCCCTAAAGTCCCCGCCATATCTGCCTCTCCCTGTTAGGTTTATATATACATATATACAGACCAGTGGTGGGTTCCAGCCGATACAGCTCGGTATGGCCGTACCGTTAGTAGCTGGGAACAGCTGACAGCGTACCAGTACGATGGCTCGTTTGGCCTGCCCGTCCGCCAGCATTCTATACCAGTTTTTAAAGCAACCGGCCAATTGTGCATACGTGCACAGCGTGTGGCATCTGAGTGAGCTCCGACAAGCCGCTGGGTATCGCAGGGGCGGTGGAGTGTGCAGTATGTGTGCACGAAAGGATGCACGGCCCCGTGAGCGCCTTACCGGTAGCGACAGGGAGAGGAACCCACCACTGATACAGACATACACATGTAGATAAATCCCTTACCACTCAGCTATGGACACAAGGAGAGAAATGAGATACATGATGGGAGAGAGAGAGACAGAAACAGAGACACAGACACAGACAGAGACAGAGACACCCTCTAATGGCCACCTATATAAAGAGACCTCTTAAGACGGTAAAAGACTTGTGTGTACCCCACCAGAGTCTTAAACTGGCTATATATGCATTCTGAATCATCCTCATTGCATCAGCTTACAGTTTACAGCTTACAACCTTACATCAGCTGGCAGCTATTAAATCCTCAGTACTTGATAATTACCCTATACTGTACAGGTGGTCCTTGGCTTATGCCGACAATTGGGCCCCAAAATTCTCTTTAAAACCTTTTGTTTCGCAATGGTGGTTAAGTGAATCTGGTTCCCCCCCGCCCCACATTGACTTTGTTAAGCGGAACAATGGAGTTTTGTCCCATTTTACAACCTTTCTTGCTACAGTGAACTGAATCACTGCAGTTGTTAACATTAGTCACCCAGTCGTTAAGCGAATTGGGCTTCCCCGTTGACTTTGCCTGTCAGAAGGTCACAAAAGGGACTTCTATAAGTGAAAAACCTAAGTCATTTTCCCCCCAGTGCCGTTGTAAGTTTGAACGGTCAGTAAATGAAGCGTTCTAAGTCGAACGCTACCTGTATTTGTCCATTCAATGTGGTTGCTAATAGCTTTTCTCTCTTGCCTCTTCCCCCCCCTCATTTTTCCCCCTTTTGCAGAAAATGCGTCTTGCTGATGAATAACACCTTAACTTTCTTTGGCTCAATTTTTCTCTGCATATCCAACAGCCTCCGTATCTTCCAATTCATCCTGTTAGCCAATTTCTTAATTGGGATAGCTTCAGGTGAGTTGACCTCCGAGATGATTTGGGGATGATCGTCCTGTGAGAATCGGTCTCCCGGATTGGTCTGTTGATATTTCCCATGACCACTTGGGGGCGCTGAAGAGGCCGACCCCTTTCTTCGAGATACAGCTCTTCAGCAATGGAGCTAATAGTAGATCGAGCAGATCTGTTCTGACCCAGCTCCCCGAACACGGCAAACCCTCTGAAGTTAAACCAATGATTCCTTTATTAGGAGTGCCGGCGGCCCCGGCAAAGAGTTTCTCTCTCACCGCAGGCTAATGAGTCTGGCTGGCCGGGAGATGAATAGTTGTCTGCCACATCTATTCATCTCTACCCCCTGCCTTTTATCCCCAAAGCTAGTATGGGGCTTCACTAGCAGCGGTGGCTCTTCCGTCCCAAGGACCGGCCCATAGATTTCCACTGCTCTCCTCTCCTCTGCCTTCTGCGCATCCGCACGTCAGGCACTGGGCCCAGCTGTTCCTCCTCTTCCTCATCAGGTGCCTCCAGACCGTGTGGCTGTTGACTCTCCATCTGAGGGCTGACGGGCGGCCCAGGCTCTGCCTCTGTCTCTCTCTCCCTCAGTTCCACTCCCTCTTTCCCCTTGGAGCTCTCAGGTTGCCTGGATGCTGACCCTGATTCCCACGCCTCCTCCTCCTCCTCTGATTTGGTTGCTGGAGGGGCTGGTGGCCAACAGGCCCCAACAAGACTCCTCATCACTGTTCAATTTTCTCGTTCGACTTAGGGATGTTTTCCTGCTGTGTTCCACTATACCTTCTAGAGATCTCTCCCACCCCCGTAAGAGGGTCGATCACCGCAACCACAACCCTCTTCTTCAGCCTCGGCATATTTATAGCTCACCTGCTAGGAGTTCCGCAGATTTGGGGGAACAAAGAAGGTACGTCCATGGAACCTAAGCTTACAAGAGACCTTTATACCGCCTGAATCTCCTGATTTCCCCAGCCCTTGAAGTTGTCCATCCAAAATGCCTTTTTCTCTCCCGCATCTTGAATGGTTCTCTTATCACCTACACATTTCCCTTGACTGTTAGTTGGTCAGATTCTTGTAGAGAACCTAAGCTTGGAAGAGACCTTTATACCACCTGAATCTTCCGATTTCTCCAGCCCTTGAAGTCGTCCATCCAAAATGCTTTTTTTTTTCTCCCCCCCTTCCTTCCCAGGTTTTCCGCTCTTGACTGTTGTTCTAGGTACCATTGCTACCTCTTGCATTGTGCTCCTCCTGGTCTGTCCGGAAAGTCCTCGGTTTATTTTAATCCAGAAGAAGAATGAAACCAAGGCAAGAGAAGGTAAAGAGATTCTGGTAGTTAGCAAAAGCCTCCTGGCTGGATCGCAAATGCGAGCTCCCGGCTGGATCGCAACAAGCCGATACTCTTTCCCGCTTGTTGTACGGTGCAAATTTACTCTTCGTCTCACGGACTTCCCTCTTTCCAACCAGTTTTAAGAAGCTTGAGGACTGGAGAGGACGTGGGGAATGAGATACGGGAACTCAACGAAGAAGATTATTACGAAGTCTTGGCCAACGAGAAAAAGATGACAATGAAGAAATTTTTACGTACTCAGAAATTCCGGTGGCCCATATTCACAGTCATCGTGTTGATGGCCGGAAGTCAGCTTACTGGCATCAATGTGGTAGGGGAGAAAAAAACATCCCAAATCCTTATTGAACACCCCTCTCCCCACCCAAACCAAGTACAATAATGTACAATAATGAGCCAAGGTGGCGCAGTGGTTAGGGTGCAGTACTGCAGGCCACTTCAGCTGACTGTTATCTGCAGTTCAGCGGTTCTAATCTCACCGGCTCAGGGTTGACTCAGCCTTCCATCCTTCCGAGGTGGGTAAAATGAGGACTCGGATTGTTGTTGGGGGCGATATGCTGACTCTGTAAACCGCTTAGAGAGGGCTGAAAGCCCTATGAAGCGGTATATAAGTCTAACTGCTATTGCTACAATATGAATCCCATTGTTTCACGGGGAAATAATGTCATCTCCTCACTTTGTCGAGTTCCTTTCTCTTTTAAGGGCAGCTGATAGAAACCTAAAATCTCCTTCTTTCTCTTTTCCCTCCCCCCCTCCCCAAATTTATTTTCCAGTTTCATCTTCATCACAAATTCTCTCTTTTTTTATATCTGGACACAGATGTTCTTCTATGCCGAGAATGTCTACAAGGCAATGGGGTTACCCAAGTCGATCTCAATATCATTGCTGCATGCATCAATGTCGTCCTCGTCACTACCGTTTTTACCACGGTAAGCTGCTCGCTTTTCCAGCTGACTTCATGGCAAAAACTCAGGGCAAAATGTGTGTTCTCCCCACCCCCACCCCCGCCCCAGGCCCCCTGCATTAAAAATAAAATAAAATAAATCCAAATGTTTTGATCTCCGAGTGAGGCTAAAGAAGAGGAAATAAAGGTTTATTTGGACGAGCAGCTCCATTTGGTAGAAACAACCATAAAAGAAAAACAAAACTGGAAGGGACCTTGGAGGTCTTCTAGTCTAACCTCTATTCAAGCAGGAGACACTTTGCCATTTCCGACAAACGGCTGTCCCAGTTTCTTCTTAAAAACCTCCAGTGATAGAGCACTCACAACTTCTGAAGGCAAGCTCTTCCACCGGCTAATTGTCCTCACTGTTAGGGAATTTCTCCTTAATTCTAAGTTGGATCTGTTCTTGATTAGTTTCCATCCATTGCTTCTTATCTTGCCTTCTGGAGCTTTGGAAAATACCGTATTTTTCAGAGTATAAGACGCACTGGAGTATAAGATTCACTAAGATTTTGAAGAGGCAAATTTTTTTTTTTAAAGGTTTTGCGCTCTGCAGACTTCCCGAAAACGGCCCCTTTTTTCACAAAAATCAGCCAGTTTTTTCCCCAAAAAGAGGGCATGAGAGTCTGGGGCTCTGATGCCCATTGCCTTGAGATCCCCCTGCCACCATACCTCCGTCCCAGCGGTGGGTTTCACCTTTTGTTACCACCAGTTCACCACGCGCACACACACACGCTTCGTAGGTGCACGGGCCCCTTCCACACATGTGCCTGGCCTTCCGCACATACCCTTTGCTCTCCCATGCCTTCCGTGCATGTGCCCAACCTCAAAAACATGCCTAAATAGGGTGGCATAGAGCTGAGGCGGGGTGGGGGTGGGTGCATCATGATTTCCGCTATTAGTTCAGGCGAACCGATCCGAACCGGCTGAATACCATCTCTGCTCTTTTCCCTTGGTTTATTTTTTCCCCCTAGGTCAATTTTATTGAGGTGTGGGGCCGGCGTGTTCCTCTAATCATAGGTTACATGATCTGTAATATGACCTGTATCCTTTTAACCTTCACACTGGAATTCAAGGTTTGAGAGCTCCCTGCTTCCCGCAGGGAACTCCCCCCTTTGCTCTTCTTCCTGAGCTCCCCCACCATGGGATACGACCGGTTCGATCCGGTATGGGCATACCGGTTCCTTCTTATCCTTGCTAGGAGGGCGCGGATGGTGGGAGCACTTGAAGCTTAGAGGAAGCTGGGTGCTGGCGCAGGAAGAAGGGGGTCTCCTTCCCATGGCTATCTGTCTCCCCTTCTCCCTTTCTTTGCACAGGAGGAATCCTATGTGATGTCTCTTCTAAGCCTGCTTTTCATCATTATCTTTTTCATTGGATATATGCTAGGACCAGGTAGGCGAACCAGCTGCACCATGCCGAACCTTTACTAGGAACCCCAGGCGGCCCTGGGGCCCGAAAAACCAGCAAATGAGGAAGCTACATCAAGCTGGAAGGGACCTGGGAGGTCTTCTAGTCTAACCCTCTGAAGGCTGAAGCAGGAGACCTTATCCCGTCCTGGTCAAGCCCTTCCTTTCTTCCCCCAGGTTCGATCCACTTGGTCGTGCTGGGGGAACTTTTCTTGCAGTCGACCCGTTCTTCGGCTTTCACCATAGGATACATCGCCTTGTGGTTATTCGCTTTTTCTCTGGGGTACTCCTGGTCCATCTGGAGGTGAGTCCTCGTACAAACTGGAGTCTGGGTGGGTTGCACCTTTACAAGATCCTCGGATGGCCTTGGGGGCCCTCCGCTGTCCGAAATCTCCCGCGAGGACTTCAGAGTTGTGATTCTGGGTTGCAACGCCCATGTGGGTAGACGGCACCGATTTGGGGGCTTAGAGGGCTCTCTCAAAAGAGCCAAGGTGTCGCAGTGGTTAAGGTGCAGTACTGCAGCCACTTCAGCTGACTGTTATCTGCAGTTCAGCGGTTCTAAGGATGTGGAAGGATGTGCTCCCCCCGCCACTCTTCCCACCAGAAACTCCTCTCAAAATTGTGGCCGCCGATTGGCGACAGGGAGCCACAGCAGAAGGATGAAAGAGGATGACTCCTGGCTTAGATACAAACCAGGTTTACCCCCAGAGGGAGGGTTGTGAGCTGGGAATTGTAGAGGGGAAAGAGAAGAGACACCTTCCGATGAGATCGATCCGAGCAGATTCGTTAAATCGGCGGATTTGCTATTGAGCTAAGTTAAAAAAACAAAAAAAAAACGGTACGGGCAGGAGTTGAATTTCAGCCTGGACAACAGGAAGCTAACGGGAAGTTAAAAAAGAAAACCTCTTTTGTCATATTGCTCCCTTCCTAGTACTTCCTGGGCCCTCACTGTCTGATGATCTACTGTCCCTTCTCCATGGCCACCTTCATTTATCTTTCTATGTGCTTCCCGAAACGAGGGGCAAAACCTTTGTGGAGATCCAAGTGGCCCAGAAGGAAGAACCAAGAATAGAGCGGAATCGTTTTAAAAGAAACAATGGCTGATTTACAAGCAGCGGCCTGCGGGATGCCATGGTTGCGCCTTTTCCATGTGTGTCGTTCGCTGTTTCTTTATTTTATTTTTTTTGAGGGGAGGGAGGGTATTACCTGTAGGTCTCCTTTCCCCACTGGATCTCAGCTCTTTTGTTCCACCACGAATTTGGCACTACGTATTTTAAGCCTTTTCCTTCTGCAGATTTTTCTGGGATGATCCGCTAAGAACTCAATATTTCTCTCTGGAAGATCGTTTTTGCGCATCGGGACACTACTAGATCTGCCTAGGGCACTTTCACAAAATGGCTGCCAAGGGGAGAAGAGCCACGCCTTATTTATGCAAACGTCCCTTCATTTCACGACCTAAACCTTTGTTTGCAAGCTCACCCTAGAACCCTCAGTACTGCTAGCAATAAAGATATTGGGCCATTTCTGTTGTTTTTTCCTTGGTTTTAAAAAAAAAATAATTTATTTAGAAGCTTCAGTCGCAAATGTTGTGGAGAATATTGCTCTGCAAGGAAACACTTTAAAAAACAGGAGTAATACGGGGGACCTAATAATAAGTCAGGAGTAATACGGGGGACCTAATAATAAGTCAGGAGTAATACGGGGGGACCTAAGCAGGACAGCATACAAGGAAGGAGGAAGGAGGCAGGAAGAGGAAAACAAGCAAAAAAAACAAGGCACTTATCATTGTGACCAGCTAGGAGGAGGAGAGCCACTGATAATAGCAGGGGTTTGGACTAGAAGACCTCCAAAGCCCCTTCCAACTCTGTTATTCTATTCCGTTCAGTTCTGTTCTATTCTACACTTTACTCTATTCTATTCTAAATCCATTGTTCTCTTTCTATTTCTATTCTATTCATTTTCTATTCTCTTCTGATCTATTCTCTTCTATTTCTCTTCTATTTCTATTCTACACTACTCTACTCTACTCCACGCCACTCCACTCCACTCCACTCCATTCCATTCTATTAATTTTTTTATATTGTATTCTATTCATTTTCTATATTCTATCTATTCTATTCTAGTTTATTCATTTTCTATATTCTATTCTATTCTAAATTCATTGTTTTATTTTCTATTCTATTTCTATTCTATTCATTTTCTATTCTCTTCTGATCTATTCTCTTCTATTATTTCTCTTCTCTTCTCTTCTCTTCTATTCTACACTCTACGTCTACTCCATTCCATTCTATTAATTTTTATATTGTATTCTATTCATTTTCTATATTCTATTCTATTCTATTCTAGTTTATTCATTTTCTATATTCTATTCTATTCTAAATTCATTGTTTTATTTTCTATTCTATATTCTATTCTATGCATTTTCTATTCTCCTCATCTCTTCTCTTCTCTTCTATTATTTCTATTCTATTCTATTCTACACTCTACGTCTACTCCATTCCATTCTATTAATTTTTTATATTGTATTCTATTCATTTTCTATATTCTATTATATTCTAAATTTATTGTTCTCTTTTCTATTCTATTCTATTCATTTTCTATTCTCTTCTCATGTATTCTCTTCTATTATTTCTATTCTATTCTATTATTTCTATTCTATTCTATTCTTATTGCATTCTACTCTAATCTACTCTACACTACACTACTCTACTCCATTCCATTCCATTCCATTCTATTGGTAGTCCTCAATTTACAAGTTCATTTAGTGACTGTTCAAAGTTACAGCATTGAAAAAATGTGACTTATGACCATTTTTTCACAGTTACGACCTTTGAATTATCCCCATGGCCATGTGATTGAAAGGAAAGTTGGGCCACTTGGGTTCCTATTTATGACCATTGCTGTATCCCAAGTGGTGATTTCCTTTTGCGACCTTCTCACAAGTGGAGTCAAGGGGCAAAACCCAGATTCACTTAACGACCAGGTTATTAACGGAACCGCTGCAGTGTTTCAACTAAGCAAACTGGGGCAAGAAAAGCCACAAGTGGGGCAAAACCCACAACCGACGTTTCACTTAACAGCAAAAACTTTGGGCTCAATCTTGGTCGTAAGCTGAGGACTACCCATAATTGTTTTCTTGGAATGCCTGAGACCCCCACCCCAGGATTAATTAATTAATTCCACTTATACTCATCAAAAGTGATCACACGAGGGCAGTGTTTTCGGCATTCATTCTTCTCCAGTATGGGAACACTTTATTGAAATATTAATATTACCAATAACGTTCATAATGATCAAAATGATATTAATAATAATCTGAGGAAATAATAAACCTGAGGAAAAAGAAATTGTTTGATGGCTGCAACTCACAGGATGGCGGTGTTTTCCATCATTGTAATCTTCATTTTGAACAGCCCGTTTTAACTCAGTTTGACGTGATTTAATTTAATTTGCCGCGTCTGTGCCTGCTGTTCAGCATAAGGGCTTCTAACTGTAATATTAATATTAATAATAACTTGAATATTGGTGAAAATAACGGGAATACTAAGCGAACCCCTTGAGAAAAAGAATAAATCCTTTGACGGCTGCAACTCCGCCAATGGACACAGGAGGGCGGTGTTTTCTATCATTGCAATCTTCATTTTGAACAGCCCGTTTTAACTCAGTTTGACGTGATTTAATTTAATTTGCCGCATCTGTGCTTGTTCTTCAGCATAAGGGCTTCTCACTGCAATATTAATATTAATAATAACTTGAATATTGATGAAAATAAGGTGAATAATAAGCGAACCTCTTGAGAAAAAGAATAAATCCTTTGACGGCTGCAAGTCTGCCAATGGCCACTGGAGGGCGGTGGTTTTCCTATCATTGCAATCTTCATTTTGAACAGCCCGTTTTAACTTAGTTTCACGTGATTTAATTTAATTTGTCGCGTCTGTGCCTGTTGTTCAGCATAAGGGCTTCTAACTGTAATATTAATATTAATAATAACTTGAATATTGGTGAAAATAACGGGAATACTAAGCGAACCTAATGAGGACCCGGATTGTTGGGGGCAATATGCTGACTCTGTAAACCGCTTAGAGAGGGCTGAAAGCCCTATGAAGCGGTATATAAGTCTAACTGCTATTGCTATTGAGAACCCCTTGAGAAAAAGAATAAATGACGGCTGCAACTCCGCCAATGGCCAAAGGAGGGCGGTGTTTTCCTATCATTGCAATCTTCATTTTGAACAGCCCGTTTTAACTCAGTTTGACGTGATTTAATTTAATTTGCCGCATCTGTGCCTGTTGTTCAGCATAAGGGCTTCTAACTGTAATATTAATATTAATAATAACGTGAATATTGGTGAAAATTAGGTGGATAATAAGCGAACCCCTTGAGAAAAAGAATAAATCCTTTGACGGCTGCAACTCCGCCAATGGCCACATGATGGCGGTGTTTTCTATCATTGCAATCTTCATTTTGAACAGCCCGTTTAAACTTAGTTTCACGTGATTTAATTTAATTTGTCGCGTCTGTGCCTGTTGTTCAGCATAAGGCTTCTCACTGTAATATTAATATTAATAATAACTTGAATATTGATGAAATAAGGTGGATAATAGCGAACCCCTTGAGAAAAGATAAATCCTTTGACGGCTGCAACCCCGCCATGGCCACATGATGGCGGTGTTTTCTATCATTGCAATCTTCATTTTGAACAGCCCGTTTTAACTTAGTTAGACGTGATTTAATTTAATTTGTCGCGTCTGTGCCTGTTGTTCAGCATAAGGGCTTCTAACCTGCAATATTAATATTATAATAACGTGAATATTGGTGAAAATAACGTGAATAATAAGCGAACCCCTTGAGAAAAGAATAAATCCTTTGACGGCTGCAACTCCGCCAATGGCCACATGATGGCGGTGTTTTCTATCATTGCAATCTTCATTTTGAACAGCCCGTTTTTAACTTAGTTAGACGTGATTTAATTTAATTTGCCGCGTCTGTGCCTGTTGTTCAGCATAAGCGCTTCTAATTGCAATATTAATAATAATAACTTGAATATTGATGAAAATAAGGTGAATAATAAGCGAACCCCTTGAGAAAAAGAATAAATCCTTTGACGGCTGCAAGTCCTGCCAATGGCCACAGGAGGGCGGTGTTTTTCCTATCATTGCAATCTTCATTTTGAACAGCCCGTTTTAACTCAGTTTGACGTGATTTAATTTAATTTGCCGCATCTGTGCCTGTTGTTCAGCATAAGGGCTTCTAACTGCAATATTAATATTAATAATAACTTGAATATTGGTGAAAATAACGGGAATACTAAGCGAACCTAATGAGGACCCGGATTGTTGGGGGCAATATGCTGACTCTGTAAACCGCTTAGAGAGGGCTGAAAGCCCTATGAAGCGGTATATAAGTCTAACTGCTATTGCTATTGCGAACCCCTTGAGAAAAAGAATAAATCCTTTGACGGCTGCAACTCCGCCAATGGCCACAGGATGGCGGTGTTTTCTATCATTGCAATCTTCATTTTGAACAGCCCGTTTAAACTAGTTTCACGTGATTTAATTTAATTTGTCGCGTCTGTGCCTGTTGTTCAGCATAAGGGCTTCTCACTGTAATATTAATATTAATAATAACTTGAATATTGATGAAAATAAGGTGGATAATAAGCGAACCCCTTGAGAAACAGAATAAATCCTTTGACGGCTGCAAGTCTGCCAATGGCCACATGATGGCGGTGTTTTCTATCATTGCAATCTTCATTTTGAACAGCCCGTTTAAACTTAGTTTCACGTGATTTAATTTAATTTGCCGCATCTGTGCCTGTTGTTCAGCATAAGGGCTTCTAACTGCAATATTAATATTAATAATACGTGAATATTGGTGAAAATAAGGTGAATAATAAGCGAACCCCTTGAGAAAAAGAATAAATCCTTTGACGGCTGCAACTCCGCCAATGGCCACAGGATGGCGGTGTTTTCTATCATTGCAATCTTCATTTTTGAACAGCCCGTTTTAACTTAGTTAACGTGATTTAAGTTAATTTGTCGCGTCTGTGCCTGTTGTTCAGCATAAGGGCTTCTAATTGCATATTAATATTAATAATAGACTTGAATATTGGTTGAAAATAACGTGAATACTAAGGCGAACCTAATGAGGACCGATTGTTGGGGGCAATATGCATGATCTCTGTAAACCGCTTAGAGAGGGCTGAAAGCCCTATGAAGCGGGTATATAAGTCTAACTGCTATTGCTATTGCGAACCCCTTGAGAAAAAAAGAAATAAATCCTTTGACGGCTGCAACTCCGCCAATGGCCACAGGATGGCGGTGTTTTCTATCAGTGCAATCTTCATTTTGAACAGCCCGTTTTAAACTTAGTTAGACGTGATTTATTTAATTTGTCGCGTCTGTGCCTGTTGTTCAGCATAAGCGCTTCTATTGCAATATTATATTAATAATAACTTAATATGATGAAAATAAGGTGAATAATCACGAACCCTTGAGAAAAGAAATAAATCCTTTGACGGCTGCAACTCCGCCAATGGCCACAGGATGGCGGTGTTTCTATCATTGCAATCTTCATTTTGAACAAGCCCGTTTTAAACTTAGTTAGACGTGATTTAATTTAATTTGTCGCGTCGTGCCTGTTGTTCAGCATAAGCGCTTCTAATTGCAATATTAATATTAATAATAACTTGAATATTGATGAAAATAAGGTGAATAATAAGCGAACCCCTTGAGAAAAAGAATAATCCTTTGACGGCTGCAAGTCTGCCAATGGCCACAGGAGGGCGGTGTTTTCCTATCATTGCAATCTTCATTTTGAACAGCCCGTTTTAAACTCAGTTTGACGTGATTTAATTTAATTTGCCGCATCTGTGCCTGTTGTTCAGCATAAGGGCTTCTAACTGTAATATTAATATTAATAATAACGTGAATATTGGTGAAAATAACGTGAATAATAAGCGACACCCCTTGAGAAAAAGAATAAATCCTTTGACGGCTGCAACTCCGCCAATGGCCACAGGATGGCGGTGTTTTCTATCATTGCAATCTTCATTTTGAACAGCCCGTTTTAACTTAGTTAGACGTGATTTAATTTAATTTGTCGCGTCTGTGCCTGTTGTCCAGCATAAGGGCTTCTAATTGCAATATTAATATTAATAATAACTTGAATATTGGTGAAAATAACGTGAATACTAAGCGAACCTAATGAGGACCCGGATTGTTGGGGGCAATATGCTGACTCTGTAAACCGCTTAGAGAGGGCTGAAAGCCCTATGAAGCGGTATATAAGTCTAACTGCTATTGCTATTGCGAACCCCTTGAGAAAAAGAATAAATCCTTTGACGGCTGCAACTCCGCCAATGGCCACAGGATGGCGGTGTTTTCTATCATTGCAATCTTCATTTGAGCAGCCCTTTTTAACTTAGTTAGACGTGATTTAATTTAATTTGTCGCGTCTTGTGCCTGTTGTTCAGCATAAAGCGCTTCTAATTGCAATATTAATATTAATAATAACTTGAATATTGATGAAAATAAGGTGAATAATAAGCGAACCCCTTGAGAAAAAGAATAAATCCTTTGACGGCTGCAACTCCGCCAATGGCCACAGGATGGCGGTGTTTTCTATCATTGCAATCTTCATTTTGAACAGCCCCGTTTAAACTTAGTTAGACGTGATTTAATTTAATTTGTCGCGTCTGTGCCTGTTGTTCAGCATAAGCGCTTCTAATTGCAATATTAATATTATAATAACTTGAATATTGATGAAAATAAGGTGGAATAATAAGCGAACCCCTTGAGAAAAAGAATAAATCCTTTGACGGCTGCAAGTCTGCCAATGGCCACAGGAGGGCGGTGTTTTCCTATCATTGCAATCTTCATTTTGAACAGCCCGTTTTAACTCAGTTTGACGTGATTTAATTTAATTTGCCGCATCTGTGCCTGTTGTTCAGCATAAGGGCTTCTAACTGTAATATTAATATTAATAATAACGTGAATATTGGTGAAAATAAGGTGAATAATAAGCGAACCCCTTGAGAAAAAGAATAAATCCTTTGACGGCTGCAAGTCTGCCAATGGCCACAGGAGGGCGGTGTTTTCCTATCATTGCAATCTTCATTTTGAACAGCCCGTTTTAACTCAGTTTGACGTGATTTAATTTAATTTGCCGCATCTGTGCCTGTTGTTCAGCATAAGGGCTTCTAACTGTAATATTAATATTAATAATAACTTGAATATTGATGAAAATAAGGTGAATAATAAGCGAACCCCTTGAGAAAAAGAATAAATCCTTTGACGGCTGCAAGTCTGGCCAATGGCCACAGGAGGGCGGTGTTTTCTATCATTGCAATCTTCATTTTGAACAGCCCGTTTTAACTTAGTTAGACGTGATTTAATTTAATTTGCCGCATCTGTGCCTGGTGTTTCAGCATAAGGGCTTCTAACTGCAATATTAATATTAATAATAACTTGAATATTGGTGAAAATAACGTGAATACTAAGCGAACCTAATGAGGACCCCGGATTGTGGGGGCAATATGCTGACTCTGTAAACCGCTTAGAGAGGGCTGAAAGCCCTATGAAGCGGTATATAAGTCTAACTGCTATTGCTATTGCGAAACCCCTTGAGAAAAAGAATAAATCCTTTGACGGCTGCAACTCCGCCAATGGCCACAGGATGGCGGTGTTTTCTATCATTGCAATCTTCATTTTGAACAGCCCGTTTTAACTCAGTTTGACGTGGTTTAAGTTTGGTTTCCCGTCTCAGTGCCTGTCGTTCAGCATGGGGGCTTCTTATTGCAATATTAAAAATCAATAATCACGGTGAATACTGAGGAAAAAACGTGAATGATAAGCGAGAAAAAGAACAAATCCTTTTGTGGGGGCTTCAACCCCCAAAATGGCCACGAGATGGCAGCGTTTTAGTTCCCGCCGTCTGCCATGTAGCTATGAACGGCCCCGTTGAAACCCAGTTTAACGATCTTTAACTCGGTTTCCAGCTCATCCTGCAGCTAAAATCTTGGGATCCTGGTTTCTTTCTCAAGTAGCCCCCTTCCTCTTTCCTGGTTTGGACGCAGTGGGGGGGGGAGACCAGATTAAAAACAAACAAACCAGGTTAAAAAACAAACAAACTAAACTGAATTACAATTTAAGGTCATCATACATAGTACATTTTAATAATCTTGGGCAGAAAGAATTGGGACTGAAGAAATTGTTAAGTCCCCGAGTCCTTGTGACTCCGAGGCCATCATCCCGCACCTGAGCATCAGCTTGGATAGGGTGGAGGGGAGCGCTGGCAGTTGGGGGGGGGTCCAAATCGTAAGGGAAAACAGCCTTTCCCTGTTATCTTTCCCTTGGAAGTCCGTTACTGGAAATTACTGGACACTCCTCCTTGTCTTAATGTCCGTTTGGGGGTGCTGGACATTGCATTCCCCCCAAATCCACCAGATTTGGGGACTGCTATTTTGGGGAGGGGAGGGGAAGTTCACAGAAGACCCTCTGGGGAGTTTGAAAACGTAAACCATATTTTTTTCCCCCCAACTTAGTTTTTTTTTTGTTTAACCTGAAGTTTGAACCTGGACCCAACCATGGCAGATGACAGTAGTGCTGTTTCGGGAAGGGTAAGCCTGGTGTTTTGGGGTAAAAGGGTGTAGTGGTCTCCCCCAGGGGGCTTCTGGATGCTGAAAGAAAAGGGGGGAAGGTTAAATGGGGACCCATAACCCAAGGTGAGGGGTTGCGTGGCTGAGGACGGGGCGAAGAGGAATCTTTGGAAATCAAGAGTTGAGATGCTCTGAGTTTCTGTTGGGTCTTCAGCAGGACTTTGAGGATGGCCTCAAGCGTGGTTGGCCCTTCCCTGCGTTCCCTTCCCCACATGTCTTTGATCCCTCCCTCAAGGTCTTCTTGCCTCTTCCATTGATGCTTCTGTCTCCTTCTCCAGCTTCTCCTTCTCGTCCTCCATTTTCTCTCCCTCCGCCATCTTCCATTGGTGTCTCCTCCTCTGTTTCTCCATCTCCTCGGCCTCCATTTTCCTCCCCATGTCCTCCTCATCCTCCTACACCTCCTCCTCCACCTGTCTTCCTCCTGGTCCTCCTCCTGGACCCTTTCTTCTCCACCACCTCCCTCCCTCATCCTCCTCCTCCTCCACGTCAATCTCATCATCCTCCGAGTCCTCGGAGAAAGGTGAGTAGCATCCAGGCTGGCAAGGAGAGCAGCAGGCCTCACCTGGGATGGGAGGGCCAGAAGTCTCAAAAGCGACACACCCACACACCCATCTCCCCTGTGCCCTTCCTTTCTTCCCTCCCCAGCTGCTCACCCGGCCCCTTGTCCTGGTGACCCTAATATCTGCCTTTGGCCTCCTCGTCCAGTATGGTTACAATGCCTTTGTCATCTTCTACCCAATCAAGGTAAGCCCCCAATGTCTTGTCCCATGGGGGAGATAGATAGATGATAGATAGATAGATAGATAGATAGATAGATAGAGAGATAGATAGATAGAGATGATAGATAGTAGATTAGATTGGATGGATGGATGGTGGATGGATGAAGAGAGATGAAAGATTGAGATTGATAGATGGATAGATAATTGATAGATGATAGATGGATGGATGGATAGATGGATAGATGGATAGATGGATAGATGATAATAGATATTAGATAGATAGATAGATAGATAGATAGATAGATAGATAGATAATAGATTAGATTGGATGATGGATGGATGGATGGATAGATGAAAGATTGATGAAAGATTGATGAAAGGTTGATATTGATAGAGTGATAGATAATTGATAGATGAATAGATGGATGGATGGATAGATGGATTAGAGGGATAGATAGATAATAGATAGGATAGATAGATAGATTAGATAGATAGATAGATAGATGTGATAGATAGAGGACTGGATGGATAGATAGGTAGGTAGGTAGTAGATAAGAGATCAGATGGATGGATGGATGATGGATGGATGGATGGATGGACGGACGGACAGTACAGACAGACAGACAGACAAGATATTTGGATCATATAGATAGATAAGAAATTAGATAGATAGATAGATAGATAGATAGATAGATAGATAGATAGATAGTTGGATGATGTATGGATAAGAGATTAGATAGATATAGATAGATAGATCAGATAGATGGATGGATGGATGATATATTGAATAGATGGGTGGATGGATGGGATAGATAGATAGATAGATAGATAGAATAGATAGATAGATGATAGAGATATAGATAGATAGATAGATAGATAGATGGATGATGTATGGATAAGAGATTAGATAGATATAGATAGATAAGAGATCAGATAGATGGATGGATGGATATATTGATAGATGGGTGGATGGATGGATGGATGGAGATAGAGATAGAAGATAGATAGATAGATAGATAGATGATAGATAGATAGATTTAAAGAAAGGAACCCCACCCCCACACTCAAGTGGTATCGCTCTGCTTCTCCTCTTAGCACATACAAAATTTTACAACGAGACGTATCGGTTCAGGAACGTGATCAGCATCGACCATGGCTTGTTGAGCTCTCCAGGGGACTCACCGTTGCCTTTTTCCCATTTGGGGGTTTTTTGTGGGCTCTTCATGGCTGGACCTCTGTGGACAGCATTGGCAGGTACTCCCTCCATCATCCCTCGTCTCTCTCTCTCCTTACCTTCCTTCCTTCCTTCCTTCTTTCCTCCCACCCTCCCTCCTTTGTCTCTCTCTCTCTCTCTCTCTCCTTCCTTCCTTCCTCCTTCTTCCCTCTCTCTCTCTCCTCCTCCTCCGTCTCCCCTCCCTCCCTCCCTCCTTGTTATCCTGCCCTCTTTCCTCTCCCTCTCTTTCTTGTCCCTTTTGTTTTTCAGGAAAAAAACACTCCTGGTTAATAACTTTTGGCTATTATCGCGGCTATCCTGGTCATCTGCAGCAAACCGAAGCGTTCCCACGAACTTCTGATCTGTTCACGCTTCTTTGTGGGGATCTGTGCCGGTGAGTGACAGTCCAGGTGTGGCAGGTGGCACACACACCCCCAAAGCTCCCTTCGGCTGCCCCACTCTCCCAACCCCACCCAAGGGCCCTCCGGCCCCACCACAAAGCCCAGAGCCTCCTTCGACAACAGCCACGCCAAATGGTAAGGGTTCCCTCTCTTCCCTCCCCAAAACAGGGGTTGCCTTCAGTGTGGTCCCATGTACCTGGCCGAGATCGCACCCCATCATCTGCGTGGGGCGCTCTGCACAGTGGCTGACCTTTTCATCACCTTTGGCAGTTTTCTGGCAGAGGCCATAGGCTTCCGCGAAGTCCTCGGGACCGAAGAAGGTAAGGGAGGAAGCAGTGGTGGAATTCATTGTTTTTTACTGCCGGTTCTGTGGGCGTGGCTTGGTGGGCGTGGCAGAGGAAGGATGCTGCAAAATCCCCACTCCCTCCCCACTCCAGAGGAAGGATACTGCAAATCCCCAATTCCCTCCCCACTCCAGGGGTAAGGATGCTGCCAAAATCTCCATTCCTTCCCCACTCCAGGGGAAGGATATTGCAAAATCCCCATTCCCTCCCCACTCCAGGGGAAGGATATTGCAAAATCCCCATTCCCTCCCCACTCCAGGGGAAGGATACTGCAAAATCCCCAGTCCCTCCCCACTCCAGGGGAAGGATATTGCAAAATCCCCATTCCCTCCCCACTCCAGGGGAAGGATACTGCAAAATCTCCATTCCTTCCCCACTCCAGGGGAAGGATATTGCAAAATCCCCATTCCCCTCCCCACTCCAGGGGAAGGATACTGCAAAATCCCCATTCCCTCCCCACTCCAGGGGAAGGATATTGCAAAATCCCCATTCCCTCCCCACTCCAGGGGAAGGATATTGCAAAATCCCCATTCCCTCCTCACTCCAGGGGAAGGATACTGCAAAATCCCCATTCCCTCCCCACTCCAGGGGAAGGATATTGCAAAATCCCCATTCCCTCCCCACTCCAGGGGAAGGATATTGCAAAATTCCCCATTCCCTCCCCACTCCAGGGGAAGGATATTGCAAAATCCCCATTCCTCCCCACTCCAGGGGGAAGGATGCTGCAAAATCTCCATTCCTTCCCCACTCCAGGGGAAGGATATTGCAAAATCCCCATTCCCTCCCCACTCCAAGGGGAAGGATACTGTAAAATCCCCATTCCCTCCCCACTCCAGGGGGAAGGATATTGCAAAATCCCCATTCCCTCCCCACTCCAGGGGAAGGATGCTGCAAAATCTCCATTCCTTCCCCACTCCAGGGGAAGGATATTACAAAATCCCCATTCCCTCCCCACTCCAAGGGGAAGGATGCTGCAAAATCTCCATTCCCAACGCATTCTGGGTCCAGCCAGAGGTGGTATTTGCCGGTTCTCCGAACTACTCAAATTTCTGCTACCGGTTCTCCAGAACCTGCTGAATTTCACCCCTGGGAGAAAAAGAATATATATCTTCAATTGGGATGGTTCTGGTCAGTGATTCTGAGTACATCTTCTTCAGGTTGGCCCATCTTGTTAAGCCTCGCTGGCATCCCGGCAGTGGTCCAGTTACTCTTTCTCCCGTTTTCCCTGAAGTCCTCGATTTCTCCTGATTCAGAAAAAGGAGGAAGAAAAAGCCAGAAAGGGTAATTGATTGATTCACTGATGGATTATGGATTATGGATTGGGTTGTGTTCTCCTCGAGCCAGTTTTGACTTCCAAAAGCCACTCTCCTCCATCCCAGTGGCCGGGGCTGTCCAACTCCCTCATCCCATGCAGCCAAAGGAGATGGCTTTAGACTAGCGGTTGTCCTCTTCTTAAATTTGCTTGAAGGCCTTGAAGGAAGCCAGAAGAAGACCCTGGGCTTTGATTTGGGGAGCTGGTAGTTATTTCAGGGGTGCAGAATCAATGGGCAAAGCCACAAGGCAGGAATCAACTGTTTGAGTGGCTCAACTCTTACTCCAAACAAAGTTTTGTTTTATTTTTCGTTGCATATTATCACTTCTTTTATAAAGAAAGTGTTGTCCTAGCTCCCCCCCTCCCTTTCCATCTTCTATTCATGCATACATCATATTTCCATTTACATCTTATTTTTACTCCATATCTCCTGCTTAATTGTAATTCCGTCTTAACATAATAGACAATATCATTATTTGCCTCGCCAAATTAATCAAATATAACGTCATTTCCATCTATTATTCCGTTTTATTACTAATAACGTATATATTCCTCAAGTTTAATTTTATGTGGTAAACATTTCATTTAATTAGTTATCCACAGGTAATAATTTTAGTCTATTTCCCTCAGAGTGTATTGAATATATACCGTTGGCTGTATTTGCTAAATTTTGTTCTATTCTATTAGTAAATCCTTTTTCTTTCTTTCTTTTTTTTCTTTCTTTCTTTCTTTCTTTCTTTCTTTCTTTCTTATTCTTTTCTTTCTTTCTTTCTTTTCTTTCTTTCTTTCCTTCCTTCCTTTTTCCTTCTTCTTTCCTTCTTTCTTTCCTTCCTTCTTTCTTTCTTTCTTTCTCTCTCTCTTTCTTCTTTTTTCTTTCTTTTTCCTTCTTTCCTTCTTTCTTTCTTTCTTTCCCCTTTTCAACCATTTCTCAGTCTCTCAGGAACTTCATTTCTCTTATATTCTCTTCTCTCCACCCGTTTGCCTAACTTTTTCTTTTGATCTTGAAATTCTGTATATTTTTTTCTTTCCATTTTTTTTTTCCTCCCTTTTGATTTTGTTGTTTTAGTCTCTCTCCCCAATCCCCCCTCCCCATCACTCCCCATTAATCCACCTTTGCTATTTCTGGGGTGGCCCCCAACTCTTGAGAACCACAGATGGAGGTTCTCCAAAGAGCCAAGCAATGGTTGAAGGATTCCCCTCAAAAGCTCTGCAAACTTTCGATACATTGGCGGGTTTTCCTCGAATCTAAGGGGTTTTTGAACAGATGGTGGGTGGGTGGAAGGGATCCTCCGGAAGAGGGTGAGTTTCCTTTTGTCCTCCTGTAGCTTTGAAGACGCTGAGGTGCTCGGAGGACATTGAACAGGAGATGGAAGATCTCCGACAAGAGCAAGTGGCCGACAAGGCGGAAAAAGACATGGACGTGATGAAATCCTATATTACCCTGGCCTTCGGTGGCACGTGGTGTCTATCGTGGTCCTGATGGCAGGCCAGCAGCTCTCGGGGATCAACGCGGTATGGAAACTTTCTGGAGAACTTCCCTTCCGGAGCGTGTATCTTGTGTTTCTCAGGACCATCTGAGGTGGTGGGTCTCTGGTAGAGCAGACTTCCGATCCATTTCCGTCAACCTTGACAAAAGTTGAACAGGGGTGGACCTCAACTCAGTGGTGAAATTCAATTTTTTTTGCTACCGGTTCTGTGGGCGTGGCTTGGTGGGCGTGGTGTGGCTTGGTGGGCATGGCTTGGTGGGCATGGCAGGGGGAAGATACTGCAAAATCTCCATTCCCATCCCACTCTGGGGCCAGGCAGAGATGGCATTTGCCAGTTCTCCAAAACTACTCAAAAATGTTCACTATCAGTTCTCCGAACTACTCAAAATTTCCAATACAAGTTTTCCAAACTACTCAAAATGTCTGCTACCTGTTCGCCAAACTACTCAAAATTTCCAAAACCAGTTCTCTGAAATACTCAAAATGTCCACTACTGGTTCTCCGAACTATTCAAAATGTCCGCTACCGGTTATCCAAACTACTCAAAATTTCCAAAACCAGTTCTCTGAACTACTCAAAATGTCTGCTACCCGTTCTCCAGAGCCTACTGGATTTCACCCCTGCCAACTCCCAGAATTCCCCAGCCAGCCACAGGGGATTCTGGGAGTTGAAAGCCATATCTCTTCACTTTGCCAAGAAAAATCAATCCAAAGACTGCTCGACCAGGGACCCTCCACCTCAGATGGTCCAACCTGAGGAGACCAAAGACCTGGTCCATCTTGCATGTCAGGGAAGGAGCGGGATGAAATATGGGCTTTGTTGTCCTTCCAGGCCCAGCATTACGCGAAGCCGATCTACTTGTCCTCGGGGGTCAGCGACATGGTAGTGTGGAACATCAGCCTAGCGTTAGGTATCTTCTTGATGATCATCACAACACTAGTGGTAAGAGGCTGTGGGGAGGGGAGGACCTTGTCATCCACGCTCCGAATGGGTCCAGATTTTAAGAATTTTTCTGGCTAGAAGTGAAGACAGGGCTAACGCAATTGTGGGTCAGGGGACAAGAGCCAGACCCTCCTCCCCGTTTTTCAATCCGGGATGAGGAATAATCAGATTGTTGAGCAAATTCCATTACTGTCATTATCAAGCAGCTGGAAATAATTGTTGCAACCACAAATTCCTCATGTTATAACGTATCTCCACAAATGAGTCCTTGCTTTGCCAAGCCTTAACTTCTCTGGGCCTTCCTCGGGTTTCATGTAGCCACGCCCATGTTCAGTTCTGACTCCGCCCACTATTTGAGGCCTTCCCACTCTGGGTATCGTCCCTCCTTGTTTGACTTAGCCCACCCATCCTTGGCAACAGCCCCACCCACTTTGACCTAGCCCCACCAATTCTGGGTACCAGCCCTCCTGTTTGATCTAGCCCCCACCCTCTTCAGTCATAGCTCCACCCTTCCTCAGTCATAGCCACACCCATGTTGTCCTAGCCCCACCCATCCTCAGTCCTAGCCCCACCCTCCTCGGGTCCTAGCCCCACCAATGTGGATGGGATTGTTTTTGTCAGAAACCAGCGCCCCAAAATATGTCAGAGTTGTTGCATAAGTTCAAATCCAGAAAGCAGACACAGATAACTGATGCATCTGGATTCATTAACTTCTTTATATATACATAAGAATAGAGGAATAACTGTACAATACCAACAGGTGGTTCTTCCAAGTAAACCACAAGGCAGGAGAGTTACAGGAGAGAAACACAAGCAGTAGCTCATTTCAGCAGACAAGCCAGACAGGCTGCTAGTTTACTTCTCAGAGCAGGAGAGTGCTCAAGTTTCTGTTTCAATTCTCTGCGCAGACTCAGATCTGCTGAAGCTACCATTGGCCATTGGCTGAACCTCGTTCCCATGGCTCTCCCAGTCATGAATATTTTAACGAAATATCACAAATCGTGGTCGCCCAAAGCAATCAAAATTAAGACTTCGAGGCGGGGGGGGGGCACAACCCTTTTTTGTGGGGGGGGGAGTGGCTGATGGGCTGCGAAGCAAACGTTCTGAGGCTGTCGTAAACTCCGCACCATTGTTAAGCGATTGTTCGTAACTCGAGGACTACCTATGCAGGCATTTTTTTTTAAAAAAAATCCAATTCTCTAGATGTGCATCGTCGAATCCTCGGGACGAAGAATTCTCCTGCTCAGTGGCTTTGGTATTTGCACAATTGCTTGCATTTGCTTGACTATGTCCTTACAACTTCAGGTGGGTTCCGTATTTTATTTTCTTAAGACCACCTGGGGATTTGGGGGGGGAGTGGGGGGGGGAAACCGAGACATTTTCCGTCCTGGCTTGACGCCCCAATGTATGTAGCTAAGCGAAACATTTCGTCAAGGGAGTTTTGCCCCGTTGTCCCTAGGGTCCCTTGTCGCAGTTGTTAAGCGAACCGTTGCAATTTAGCGACGCTCTGCCGTTAAGTGAATCTGGCTTCCGTTCATCGGAAGATCACCAAAGGGGGGGGGGAAATCACATCACACACACATACACACACACAGAGGGGACACTACTACCGTCATAAATATGAGCCAGTTGCCCAACAGTCTGGGATCGTGTGGCCATGGGGAGGCAGCAACCATCGTAGGTGTGAAAATCGGCTGTGAGTCGCTCTCTTCGCTGTCATCGTAGCTCAGAACGGCCACTGAGCGAAGGGTCGTAAGTCAGCCACCCGTATGTTGTCGATGAGAATCTCCCCAGGGAAATTGGCCTGAATGTTTCCCGTTTGTTCAAATGCGTTGGCCACGGAAACCACGAATGCCGGGAGTGTAGAGCAGGGAGAGTTTTTAAGACCCGTCTCCTGATTTTGTGGGTTTCTCCCTTCCCCTCCAGCAGAAAAACATCCCTACCATGGCGTATCTGAGCGTGTCATTCCCACGATCTTCCTGATCGGACAAGCAACCGGTCCTAGTAAGTATCCTGGCACCGAAATGTTGCAAACTCGAAAGGGTGGGCGTTTCGAACTCGGGTCCGCTTAAGAAAAATATATATATCGTATGGGGCAGATGATCTGTTGAAATGGGCTATATTTGCACCCAGATCCGGTCCCCCAGTGTGCTGGTCGCCGAGTATTTCCTCCAGACGTGCCGGTCGACGGCTTTCGTGATCGCCGGAAGCGTCCACTGGATGTGCAAATTCCTCATTGTTGTAACGTATCTCCACCTACAAGTGAGTCCTTGCTTTGACTGAGCCTCACCCTCTCTGGGCCTTTCTCTGGTTTCATGCAGCCACGCCCACCTTCAGTTCTGACCCCGCCCCACTATTGAGGCCTTCCCACTCCGGGTGCCATCCCTCCTGTTTGACTTAGCCCCACCTATCCTTGGCAATAGACCCACCCACTGACCTAGCCCCACCCATTCTGGGCACCAACGTTCCTCTGTGACCTAGCCCCACCATCTTCAGTCATAGCCCCACCCATACTTGGCCATAGCCCTGCCCTTTGTTGGTCATAGCCACACCCATTTTGTTCTAGCCCCACCCATTCTGGATGCCAGCCCTCCTGTTTGACCTAACCCCACCCATTCTCAGTCGTAGATCCACCCTTCCACAATCCTAGCCCCACCCATCTTCCATCATAGCCCCACCCACTTTGACCTAGCCCCACCCATTCTGGGTGCCAGTTCTGTTTAACTTAGCTCCAACCATCTTTCATCATAGCCCCACCCCTTTGACCTAGCCCCAACCCATTCTGGGTGCCAGTTCTGCTTGACTTAGCACCACCATCTTCTGTCATAGCCCCCACCCACTTTGACCTAGCCCCATGCTTCTGGGTGCCAGCCCTCCTGTTTGAACCTACCCCACCATCCTAGGCCCTAGCCCTACCCATAATTGTAAAGCCCCACCCTTTCTGCCAGTGCCAGCCCTCCTGTTTGACTTAGTGCCACTCATTCCGGTCTGAGCCACACCCACTTTGACTTGGCCCCAGCACCTTCAGCCTTAGCCCCACCCATTCCCGATTCCCTTCTCCACCCACTTGACTTAAACCTTGCCCATTCTGGCTACCACCACCCCACCCAGTTCTCGATGCCTCTCTACCCGTCATGAGTCCCAGCTCCTCCCATTTGGCTATAGCCCCACCCATTCTACTCTAGCCCCACCCACCCTTTGACTAGCCCCACCCTTTCCCTGCAACTCCCAAGACTTGTCTTCAACGGAGCATAAATTGGGATAGAAAATGAAAATTAAGGCTCCTGGCCCAGATGTTGAAAGAGTGGACCTCTCTTCAGTTCACCACGAACCTTCTCTAGAAGATGCGGTCTGCTCCTGGATCCCTCCAGGGTGAAAGCTCCTGAGTACCTGGTTCAAGCTCTCTAGCAACTGCTGGGTGGAGGTTGGAAAGGCAGGACTTCTTCTCTGTTGGTGAGGCAGAAGATGGATCCATACCATGACTTCCTTTCTCTTCCTAGACCGAGGTGGAAACCCTACAGCTTCTCTTCTTCTGGCCATTCAACATCCTCACATTGATATACATAGCCAAGATGATCCCGAGACCAAGGGTAGAAGTTTCCTGGAGATCAGGAGGGTCCTCTCTCGCCATATGGCCTCACGGTCTTAGATGGTGGACCTGGGACCTTCTCCATGGACCTTCTGCCTTCGGTCAAGGGAAGATGGACTTATGAGATCTCCTCTTAGTTTGGGGAGGGGGACGATGCCTCCATCTCCTCTTCCAGCCCACCCATCCCCCTCTGATGTCGAACTGGGAGGTGGATCCTTCAGAGGAAGGCTTGGTTGAGGAGCACTTCAGTTGGACGATCCTGGTAGCTGGGAGGATCGGATCTTCTGTGATGGCCTTTCTTTGGAAAGACCTTGCTCACCTGACCTCAGATGGACGACCCCAGATCTCTCAACGGGGATCCTGGAGACATCAAAAAACATTCTGACGTTTTTGCCAATTTTTCTGGCACTCCCTCCTTCTTGTTTCAACTCCTGTGTTCTGTTTGGGGTTTGAGATGACCCTAACTTCCTCCGCGGGTTTGTTTGTTTGCTTCTAAAATATTATTTTAAAAATAATCATAAATTTTTAGTAAAGAACCTTGCACATTTGTGGCTCTCTCGTGGTCTTTATTCACGGGGGGAAATGAGGTGTTGGAAAAATTAAGACGAGAACAGAAAAGGGGATGAATTTTGGATTTAGAAGTTGGAGTAAGAAGGCAGAATTGGGGGGCTTAGAAAACAAAAGAGATCACCCTTTAATTTATCTCCTTCGTTTACCTGGCGATACGGACCATTAAATATAGTTAGGTTTTTCGGGGGTGGGCGGGCTTTCTAAGATATATATTTATTTTTAAAAGTCTGCCCAGAATGAAGAAATGCATGTTCTGATTTGGGCTTCCCCAAAAAGCACGAGGCGGATTCCTGGTCCCGACAAAACCCCTTTTATTAAACGAAGGTGAATTCCTCTCCTCACATTCAGCCCAAGGCCTGGCAAACAGTCTTTCCAAGGAGTATTTATGACCACCGACCTTATCTCTCTTGGAAGCTGCATGTCAATATTTTCCCAAATGAGGTGCTGAGGAAGGAAAGGCTGGCCACAGAGTCTCTGGGATTCAGGGACAGATCTTCACACTCCTGAAACGAATCTAACGAACAAATAAACGAATTGTTTCCTGCAAGCTCCACTCCCCTTTCGCTCCTCTTTTATTCCCTATGGGAGGGGCCATTCACCTTCCCACCTGTGGCCTTACTCCCCAAGTCGACTCCTGTTCGCTGTTTCCCTTCGTCTGGCAACTCTGCGCATGCGCACACTGGAACAGGCTCCAGCTGTTCTTCTGCCTCACTGACGTCTGACTCCGAAAGCAGCTGATAACTGTCAGACGGCCCCGGCCCCCTCTCTGCCTCCGACACAGAGCCCTCATCCGAGCCTTCCCCAGACTCCAGGACTGGCCCATCTTCCTCCCCAACCTCCTCACTGTCCGAATCTGCTGCTAGCTCCGCGGGCCACAACAATACAGTCCTCGATTTATGACCTCAACGGAGGCCCCGAAATTCGTGTTACTAAGCGAGACCTTTGTTAAGTGAACGTTGCTCCGTTTTACGACCCTCTTTGCCACAGTCGCTAAGTGAATCCCTGCAGTTGTTACAGTGCAGCTCTTAAGCGAAGTTGGTCCCCCCCGGTTTTGCTCGTCAGAAGACAATTGCATAAATCCAGAACCATTGTAAATATCCCCGAAACCTGCCTGAGCAGGAGGCGGGGTTGGACTAGATGACCCCCCAAGGTCCCTTCCAGCCTATTATTCTATCCGGAGCCCCATCGTTTGAACGGGCCAGCCACTTCTCCAACAAGGAATGGGTTTTCTCGTGAGGAAAGAAAAACAAATCTCGGCTCTGGAGCGGTGTGCTTCTGAGTCGTGCTGCATAAAAACAGCCCTGCCAGGTAGGCTTCCTGTTAATACCTATACGAAAGAAGCTGTTTTCTTTTGCACTTTCTGGCACATTTCCAAACTTCCTGGCACGATGGCGCCTTCCATTCTGGCATCTCTTTTTTTTAAAAATATAATAATGATAATAATAATAACGTGAGCGAACTTGAATCTCGGCGTGTCTTCTAACGGCCAACTGTTTCGCTTCTAGAACCTTCTCAGGGCGGCGGCCTGATTGGCTTGGAATCCGCCTCTTTCCAACAATCCACAGCCGAAGGGCTGGTTGGTAGCTGTGTTTCTTTCCCTTCCCACCTCCCTTGCTCGGGGAGATGGGGCTTCCCCATTCAGGAGCAGTCTATCTGCCAAAAACTGGGGAAGGGGCGAAAGGAGCCTCAGGGGGAAAAGGCTGAGGGACGTCCGGCCTGAACAGGATGTTGGGTTGATATACCAGTTCAAAAGGGTCTGGTTTTGTTTTTTTTATCTCTTCAATAGAGGGAACTGTCCTGTCCTGAGTTTCGAATCCTCCTTCCCCAGAGCTATGGATCTATGATCCGGAAAAGGCAAAGAGATCAGCCCAAGGTATTTCACTCAGGTGAGATGAGAGGTTTTTTGATCTTGGGGCGTTCGAGGCGGCGAGTCATTCTGTGGGGCGTCTCGTGATCCGTCCATTAGCCCCCAAGTTGGTTCCTGAGGCAGGTAGTCCTCGAACTTAATGGCCACAATCGAGCCCAAGGCTTCCGTTTGCTAAAGGAGACATTTGCAACAAGTGGAATTTTGTCCTGTGGTGGGTTGTTGTTGTTGTTTTTTGACCTACCTTTCTCAAGTTGTTAAGCCAATCACTGTGGTGGATAAAGTTAGTACCATGGTCATTAACGCGAATCTGGCTTCTCCGCGGATGTTGCTTGTCAGAAAGTTCTCTTCCTTCTTTCCTTCCTTCCTTCCTTCCTTCCAGCCCTCCATTCCTCCATCATCCCTCCTCCCTCCCTCCCTCCAATTTATCCTTCCCTCCCTCTCTACTCCATTTATCCCCTTCTTTCTTCCTTCCTCCCATTTTATCCTTCCCTCCCTCTCTATTTGTCTCCGTTTATTCTTCCTTCCTTCCATTCATCCATCATCCCTCCCTCCATTTTATCCTTCCCTCCCTCTCTATTTGTCCCTGTTTATTCCTTCCTTCCTTCCATCCATCATCCCTCCCTCCATTTTATCCTTCCCTCCCTCTCTACTCCATTTATCCCTTCTTTCCTTCCTTCCTCTCTTTATCCTTCCCTCTCTCTCCATTTATTCCTTCCTTCCTTCTTCCATTTCATCCTTCCCTCCCTCTCTACTTCTCTCCCTTCCTCCCACCCTCCTTCTATTTTAGCCTCCCCTTCCTCCATCCCAGAAGAACCTGGACCGCTCCTTGTCAGAAATGGGAATCCCCTGCTGAGCAGTGAGTTGGACTACTAGATGACCTCCACGGTCCCTTCCAACCTCTGTCATTCTGTATATCTACTCTGTATTCCCTCCCTTATAAAAGTATAAATCTAAATCCAAGAAGGAAGGAAGGAAGGAAGGAAGGAAGGGAGGGAGGGAGGGAGGGAGGGAGGGAGGAAGGAAGAGAGGAAGGAAGGAAAGAAGGAAGGAAGAAAGAAAGAAAGAAAGACAGACAGACAGACAGACAGACAGACAACTAAAGGCTCAATTCCCATCGCTTTCCATTGCTATCTTAGAAGAAGCCTCCTCAAACCTCCCTCCCTTGGAAGCCTTGGGGGGTTGGACTAGATGACCTGCAAGGCCCCTTCCAACCCTGTCATTCTGTATATCTACTCTGTATTCCCTCCCTTATAAAGTATAAATCTAAATCCAAGGAAGGAAGGAAGGGAGGGAGGGAGGGAGGGAGGGAGGAGGAGGGAAGGAAAGAGGAAGGAAGAAAGAAAGAAGAAAAGAAAGAAAGAAAAGAAGAAAGACCAGAAAGAAAGAAAGACAGACAGACAGACAGGCAACTAAAGGCTCAATTCCCATCGCTTTCCATTGCTATCTTAGAAGAAGCCTCCTCAAACCTCCCTCCCTTGGAAGCCTTGGGGGGGGTTGGACTAGATGACCTGCAAGGCCCCTTCCAGCTCTGTTCATGTCTACCCCCTCCCAACCCTACCCCCTGGCCTTGACCACTGGGCTTCTCTCTCTCTCTCTTCTCTTGGCAGGAACTGACCAGGCCTCTGATCACGATGACCATAATCTTAACCTTAGGCTCCTCTTTCCAATATGGTTACAACTTCTGGGTGGTCAACCACCCCGCGGCGGTAAGTGGTTGCCCTGTGGGGTTCAGGTACGACCCCCACCACCACCACCATCACCCCCTGCAGCTGCTGAGGGCGCCGTTTTTTTCTGTCCAGCTTCTGCATGACTTCTACAACAACTCCATGAGGATGAAGAAGAAGGAGCAAGGCCAGGCCAACCCGCTGAATTTCCTGTATACTTTAACCAATTTGATCTACACGATGGGAGGCCTCACTGGGTCGCTTGTGGTTTGCCCCATGGCTGATACCTGCGGCAGGTAATTAAAAAAAACAACCCCGGTGAAATTTCAACCTGCTCTCGTCGGTCGCCCTCCCACTCCCCGCTTCCACCCTGGCTGTATATCCATCCTCGTTGATTCCAAGTTTTGAATTTTTATTTAAAGGGCTAGTTGCTAACCGGGTATTTATCTATCTATCTATCTATCTATCTATCTATCTATCTATCTATCTACTCTATCTATCTACTTCTATCTATCTATCTATCTATCTATCTATCTATCTATCTATCTATCTATTATCTATCATCTATCTATCTATCTATCTATCTATCTATCTATCTATCTATCTATCTATCTATCTATCTATCTATCTATCTATCTATTTATCTATCATCTATCTATCTATCTATCTATCTATCGATCTATCTCTATCTATCTATCTATCTATCTATCTATCTATCTATCTATCATCTATCTATCTATTTATCTATCTTTCTATCTATCTAGCTATCTATCTATCTATCTATCTATCTATCTATCTATCTATCTATTTATCTATCATCTATCTATCTATCTATCTATCTATCTTCTATCTATCTATCTATCTATCTATCTAGCTATCATCTATCTATCTATTTATCTATCATCTATCTATCTATCTATCTATCTATCTATCTTCTATCTATCTATCTATCTATCTATCTATCTATCTATCTATCTATCTATCTATCTACCTACCTACCTACCTACCTACCTACCTATCATCCATCCATCCATCCATCCATCCATCCATCCATCCATCCATCCATCCATCCATCCATCTATCCTATCTATCTATCTATCTATCTATCTATCTATCTATCTATCATCTATCTATCTATCATCTATCTATCTATCATCTATCTATCTATCTATCTATCTATCTATCTATCTAATCTATCCTAATCCTGTATTAAGACAGGGAAAGCCTGGCAATCAAATTTGTTCCGGATGTTTTCCCTGCATTCCCCCCCCCCCCCGAAGCGTCAACAAAAGGGATGCCACCTTAAATTTCCTAATGTTGGATTTCCCCCCTTACCAGAGGGCGCCCCACCCCTTGTGGAGTACTGCGAAGCTGTTACCGTGGCAACTCCACTGTGCTGGGGTGTATCTAACAGAACACCCCCACCACCACCACCCCCTGAGAGGTGTTAGGGTTAGGGTTAGTGTCTTACCCCCCCCACACACAGTATTTCTTTTTCCAGAGAGTAGGTCATCTGTGTGCCAAGTTTGGTTGAAATTGCTCGAGGCGTTCCAGAGTTATGCCTGGTACATACATACAGCCTTTTTAAAGAAAAATAAGAAATAGGTAGGTAGGTAGGTAGGTAGATAAGAGATCGGATGGATGGATGGATGGATGGATGGATGGGTGGGTGGGTGGTTGGGTGGGTAGGTAGGTAGGTAGGTAGGTAGGTAGGTAGGTAGGTAGGTAGGTAGGTATGTAGATAGATAGATAGATAGATAGATAGATAGATAGATAGATAGATAGATAGATAGATAGATAGATAGATGATCGATAGATAGATAGATAGATAAGAGATAGATAGATAGATAAGAGATTAGATAGATATAGATAGATAAGAGATCAGATAGACAGACCAGACAGACAGATAGGAAGATAGATAGGTAGGTAGGTAGGTAGGTAGATAAGAGATCAGAGAGATAGATAGATAGAGAAATGGATGGATGGATGGATGGATGGATGGGTAGGTAGGTAGGTAGGTAGGTAGATAGATAGATAGATAGATAGATAGATAGATAGATAGATAGATAGATAGATAGATAGATAGATAGATAGATAGATAGATAGATAGATAGATAGATAGATAGATAGATAAGAGATTAGAGATATAGATAGATAAGAGATCAGATGGAAAGATAAATAGATAGATAGATAGATAGATATAGATAGATAGATAGATAGATAGATAGATAGATGATAGATAGAATAGATAGATAGATAGATAGATAGACAAATAGATGGATGGATGGATGGATGGATGGATAGATGATAGATAGATAGATAGATAGATAGATAGATAGATAGATAGATAGATAGATAGATGGATGGATGGATGGATGGATGGATGGATGATAGATAGATAGATAGATAGATAGATAGATAGATAGATAGATAGATAAGAAATTAGATATAGATATATAGAGATCAGATGGATGGATATATTGATAGATGGGTGGATAGATAGATGGATTGGATGGATGGATGGATGGATGGATGGATAGATAGATAGAAAAACAGACAGACAGACAGACAGATAAATCTGCATTGCACTTCTGAGACGGACGTTCACTTGCCCCTGGGATTTAAAAAAAAGGGAAATCCTTCATTTCAAAAAGAAATGTTTTGATTTCTCTAACATGAGTTTATTATCCTGGTTTGGCTCTGGGATTGTCCTTGGCAATCGGCAGCCTGCAAACGATGGTTTGTTTGAAAAATTCTTAAGATTCAAATTCAGATTCGTCACTTTTTCCAATTCTTAATTTGCCGCCGCCCCCCCCCCCCCCCCAAGAACAGAGAGTCAGTGTGAGCCAGTCGCCCAGTAAATAAACCATAGTTAGAAAGAAGATCAATTGTCAAGTGTGCATTTAGGATACCCTTTAATACCCAAAATCAAACTTCGCGAATGTTTTGACGACAATTCTTAGAAATGTTTTTTTTCCTGCACTTTCTATGGTGCATTGAAATTCCCTCCCCAGCTGGAGGCAAACTTTTGATCTTGGTTTAACGCTGGCTTAAGATCACTGCCTATCTTTCAGGAAGGGGACCCTACTGATCGCAAACATCTTAGCTTTCGTTTCTGCCATTTTTATGGGTTTTTTTCAACTATCGTCCACACTTACGAATACACCATATTTGCACGCCTGCTCAGCGGGGTCTGCTCAGGTGAGTAAGATCATTAGGCTCCTCTCTCTCTCCCCTCGCCCGGAGTTCATTAGGCTCCTCTCTGTCTCCCAGCTTGCCCGGAGATCATTAGGCTCCTCCTCTGTCTCCCCTTCGCCCGGAGTTCATTAGGCTCCTCCCTGTCTCCCCCTTTGCCTGAGGTCATTGGGCTCCTCTCTGTCTCCCCCTTCACCCAGAGATCATTAGGCTCCTCTCTGTCTTCCACTTTGCCCGGAGTTCATTAGGCTCCTCTCTGTCTCCCCCTTCACCCGGAGTTCATTAGGCTCCTCTCTGTCTCCCCCTTCACCCGGAGTTCATTAGGCTCCTCCCTGTCTCCCCCTTCGCCCGAAGATCATTAGGCTCCTCTCTGTCTCCCCCTTCACCCGGAGTCATTAGGCTCCTCCCTGTCTCCCCCTTTCGCCCGAAGATCATTAGGCTCCTCTCTGTCTCCCCCTTCACCCAGAGTTCATTAGGCTCCTCTCTGTCTTCCACTTTGCCTGGAGTTCATTAGGCTCCTCTCTGTCTCCCCCTTCACCCGGAGTTCATTAGGCTCCTCTCTGTCTCCCCCTTCACCCGGAGATCATTAGGCTCCTCTCTGTCTCCCCCTTCACCCGGAGTTCATTAGGCTCCTCTCTGTCTCCCCCTTCACCTGGAGTTCATTAGGCTCCTCCCTGTCTCCCCCTTTGCCCCAAAGATCATTAGGCTCCTCTCTGTCTCCCCTTCACCCGGAGTTCATTAGGCTCCTCCCTGTCTCCCCTTCGCACGGAGTTCATTAGGCTCCTCTCTGTCTCCCCTTCACCCGGATGTTCAGTTAGGCTCCTCCCTGTCTCCCCCTTTGCCCGGAGATCATTAGGCTCCTCTCTGTCTCCCCCCTTCACCCAGAGATCATTAGGCTCCTCTTGGAGATCATTGGCTCCTCTCTGTCTCCCACTTTAAAACCAGGGATCATCTCCTGTGCCGTACCATTTGTACCTTGCTGAAATTGCTCCCCGAGAAAAATAAGAGGGGGCATCATGACGATGGCGATGGTTGCTGTCACTGTCGGGATCATGTTCTCGCAGATCCTTGGCCTTCAAGACTTCCTAGGTACCAAGGAAAGTAAGTTGGAAGGGGCAGGTGGGATATCTAGCGAGGGTTTGAGGATTGGGCCATGTTGGTTACTTGGTTTCTTCTCCTGATTTCAGAATGGGCCATATTGCTAAGTTTAACTGGGATTCTTGCGGTGTTTCCAGCTCTTCCTCCTACCCAAGTTCCCCGAAAGTCCCCGCTTTCTATTGATTCAGAGGAAGAACGAGGAGAAAGCAAGACAAGGTATTATTATATAACAACAGAACAACAGAGTTGGAAGGGACCTTGGAGGTCTTCTAGTCCAACCCCCTGCTTAGGCAGAAACCCTACACCATTTCAGACAGATGGCTATCCAACATCTTCTTAAAAACTTCCAGTGTTGGAGCATCCATGACAAATTATTCCTCCTTGCCAAGTTCTGCAGATATCGGCCTGGCAGCTCTCCAAGCCATATAAGGTCTGTGACTGTAAATCCTCCCTCAAAAGACTTTGCTGGATGCGAAGGAGCAGAATTCACAGTCAATTAATAAAAGGGTTTTTTTTATTGGGACCAGGAGTCTGCTTCATGCTCTCGGGAAGCCTCGGTCAGAACAATGGAGTGTCCCATATATGTCTGGCACCTAAAAAAAATTCAAACCTTAAACCAGGGTTGCAAATTCAGTCTGAAAATTGCACCCTCAGCTCCGAGGCAGCTGAATTCACTTGGAATTGAGTCGTTCTTGGAGTTCGGTCCCAAGAATCCAGATCCAATTCAGTCCCGAGATACGAACTTCTCAAGATGTTCCATAATGTGGTCTCAGAAAGAATCTGGATTTTGTGGAGGGTCAACATGACAGCGCTATTGTTTGGATGTTGTGGATTGTGTTGTGTTGTGGCTCGCCAGCGGCCAGCGGAGGAGGCAGCAGAGTTGCACAGTGAAGAGGTCGGGGAGGAACATAGGTGAGTCCTGGGGGCTAAGGAAGCTCAGCGTCAGAGGCAGAGAGGGAGTTAGACAGCAGTGAGGCAGAAGAACAGCCGGAGCCTGTTCCCAGTGTGCGCAGGCGCAGAGCTGCCAGAAGACAAGAACAACTAAGGAAGCAGGGTCGACTTGGGAGTAAAGCCACACCTTGGAGGTGATTGGGCCCCTCCCATAGGAAACAAAACGGGAGTGAATAGGGAGGGGGCTTTTGCAGGAAACAATCCGTTCCTTCGCTCGTTTCAAGAGTGGAAAGTTCTGTTTGTGACTATAAGAGACTCTGTGCCAAGTTTTGCCTTGCCCTGCGTTTTGGAAACTAGTTATTTGGCAGTGCTCCAAGCGAGATAAGGTTCGTGTTGATAAATATTCCTCTGAAACACTGTTTGCTAAAGCCTTGCTGACTGTGAATGGAAGGAATTCACAGCTTTGTACATAAAAGCGGTTGGCCAGGATGAAGACTTTTGTTTCTCGCTTTCTCTCCTGTCCCCCCCACAGTCTTGAGGGTCCTACGAGCCAAGGAAGATGTTCAGGAAGAGATAGAAGAACTCCATCAAGAAGATATAGCTGAGATGGACGAAAAGGAATTGAGCGTGTTGAACCGGCTTACCTACAAAGGTTTACGGAAGCAAATGGTTTCTGTTATTCTCCTGATGGCCGGTCAACAATTCACAGGAGTTAAATGCTGTAAGATCCAGGCAGAGGCTGGCTTGAGGGAAGGAGAGAGGGGGGACTTCTGGACCTGCCAAATGGCCATTTGGGTTCTCCACCCTCTCCTGCAAGGGACCTGATGGCTCAGGGGCTAAGACGCTGAGCTTGTCGATAACAAAGATTGGCAGTTCGGCGGTTCGAATCCCTAGCGCCACGTGACGGAGTGAGCTCCCGTGACTTGTTCCCAGCTTCCGCCAACCTAGCAGTTCGAAAGCAGATAAAAAATGCAAGTAGAAAAATAGGAACCACCTTTGGTGGGAAGGGAACAGCGTTCCGTGCGGCTTCGGGAGTTAGTCCTGCCGGCCACATGACCACGGAGACGTCTTCGGACAGCGCTGGCTCTTCGGCTTTGAAATGGATATGAGCACCACCCCCTAGTGTCGGGAACACTGGAAGAGTGTTCAGGCCACTACAAGCGCCCCCTCAACATGAGTGCTGGCCATGTCCATTCTGGCCACGCCCCCCCGAGGTCAAACACAACCCTGAAGCGGCCCTCATTGAAATTGAGTTTGACAACCCTGCCCAGTGGTGAAATTCAATTTTTTTTACTACCGGTCTTGTGGCCGTGGCTTGGTGGGCATGGCAGGGGAAGGATACTGTAAAATCTCCATTCCCAGCCCACTGCAGGGGAAGGTTACTGCAAAATCCACATTTCCTCCTGATCAACTAGGACTCAGGAGACAGAGAATAGACGGGGCGGGGCCAGCCAGAGGTGGTATTTGCTGGTTCTCTCCGAACTACTCAAAAATTTTGCTACTGGTTCTCCAGAACCTGCTGAATTCATCCTGCTCCTGTCCCAGAGGGTCTTTGCACGATGGAATTGTTGGTGGCAATGTTCTCTTTTCAGGTGTATTATTACACGACCTTGTACAGGGACATGTGGAATGAACGGTTCAAATCTCGGCACATCGTCATCGTGTCTTTCTGCATTTGTCCTCGTGACCTTATAGTTTGTGGTGAGGTCTCCACCTCCGTGTTCTATCGATGGGGCTTTTCCCTGGCCACTTTCATTCAAATCCAGCGGTAGGATTCACTTACCGTATTTTCGAGTATAAGACGCAGCAAGGTTTTTGAAAAGGAAAATTAAAAAAAAAGTTTTTTCTCTCTGCAAACCTCCCAAAAACGGCCCATCTGTGAAAACGGGCCTATTTTTTTTTCAAAAAAAGGGCATGGATAGCCTATAGGAGCTTATAGAGTGATGCTGGGGGCTGGGGGGCAAAAATGTGCCATTTTTCACACATTTCTTCCCTTCCCAGCCCCCAGGAGCTCTCTGGATGCCTCTTAAAGGTCTGCACATACCTTTTGGTGAAGGAGTTTCGGGAGGCAAAAAATGCTGTATTCGATATAGGAAAAAAGGGTGCGTCTTGTACTCTGAAAAATACGGTACTTTCCCTACTGGTTTGCAAAATGTGAGCGCATGCACGCATCTATGCATGCACACCGCCTTCTGTGCATGCGCAGTGCTCGCGCTTTATGTCAGGGGCGGGTGGGTGGAGCCTCCCGCAGCCAATCGCTGCCGGTTCACCCGATACTGGGTGAGTCCAGAAAACCATCCAGTCAGAGCTGAAGAAGCTTCTTGGATAGAAGTGAAACATCTTCAAAACCAGAAATGTAATGGCGTCTTGATTTTAAAAAAGCACACCATGATTCTCCATAGACATTTAGTCCAGAAAACAAACCATGGCTTTCTCCATGGTGGCGGCAACCTTGATTTAGGCTTCACCCAGGGAAGATGGTGGTCTCTCTCTCTTTGTTTTAAGACGGGGGTTTTGCAACCTTGGCCATGTGCGGACTTCAATTCCCAGAATTCTGCGTGTCAGCTGGGGGAATTCTGGGAGTTGAAGTTCACACATCTTCAAATAGCCAAGGTTGGGAAACACGGCTTTAGAGTGATGACCGTATACCCAGCTGGTTAGTGTTGTGGGCCCTCCAGCAGTAGCAGATTCGCACAGTGAGGAGGTTGGGGAGGAAGATGGGCCAGTCCTGGAGTCTGGGGAAGGCTCTGAGGAGGGCTCTGTGTCGGAGGCAGAGAGTGGGCCAGGGCCGTCTGACAGTTATCAGCTGCCTTCAGAGTCAGACATCAGTGAGGCAGAAGAACAGCTGGAGCCTGTTCCCAGTGTGAGTTGCCAGAGGAAGGGAACAGCTAAAGAACAGGGGTCGACTTGGGAGTAAGGCCACAGGTGAACGATGAGTGGCCCCTCCCAGAGGAAATAAAGAGGAACGAAAGGGGAGTGGAGTTTGCAGGAGACAATTAGTTCGCTTCATTGGTTCGTGACGTTCCGAGACTCCTTGCCGAGTTCTGCAGCTATCGGCTGGCAGCTCTCCAAGCCAGATAAAGTCTGTGACTGTAAATCCTCCCCGGAAAGACTTTGCTGAATGTAAGAGCAGAAATCACAGTCAATTAATAGAAGGTGTTTTTTTTTTTTTTATTGGGACCAGGAGTTTGCTTCCTGCTCTTGGGACGGCCTTGGTCAGAACAGTTATGGCTTTGTTTGACAAACCATGGTTGAAAAGAAACCTGGCTGAGTCTCCCTTTCAATCTTGGATTTTCTACCCTGTAGGTCTATATCGTCGACAGTTTGGGCCGAAGAATCTTAATTCTGGTGGGCTTTGGCATCTGTAGCACCTTATGTGTCCTGTTGACCATATCTCAGGAACTTCAGGTACACAAGGGAAACTTGATAACCACCTTCCTTGGGGGGGGGGGGGGAACTCGACCCAACAGGTCCGAATATGCCCCAACATTTTCTGCTGGATTTGGGGTAAGGCCTTTGTTTTTAAAAATGTGAAAATCCATCCCAACCACAACTCGAGGGTTGTGGTGGGGTTATTGGGGTAAGGGGTAGGGGGGAGCTTGTGACTTCTAGCCAAACTATTGGTCCATCACTTGATTGTCTCAGATTGGAGTGACCAAGCTTTGGAGTTTCCGAGATTGGGGATCATCATTTCCCTTTAATGAACCCTGTAATCCCTTGCGGGGTGGAGTGTGGACACTGAATGAGTGCTCTGTTGGCCGGATGCCTTTCCCTGTTGCCAATACCGAGTTTTGTTCAGCAGATTATATTCTCAGAGAAATATCTGCCTCTCTACCTAGGATAGAGATAGTTCTCGACTTACAACAGTTCATTTAGTGACCATTCAAAGTTACAACAGCACTAAAAATGTGACTTACATCCGTTTTTTCACACTCGCGACCATTGCAGCATCCCTGTGGTCACATGATCAAAATTCAGATGATTGGCAATTGACTCGTGTTATGCCAAGCTTCATGTGATCTCCTTTTGAGACCTCCTGACAAGCAAAGGGGAAGCCAGATTCACTTAAACGACTGAGTTGCTAACTATCGACTGTAGTGATGCACTTAACAACGGTGGCAACGAAGGTCATAAAATGAGGCAAAACTCAGTTAACAAACGTCTCACTAACAGCAGAAATCTGGGGTTCAATTGTCGTTATAAGTCTACTGTAATTTAGAAGATTTCCTTGGTTTATAGTTTTCTTTCTTTAAATATGATTCTTGTTCATTTTAACGCGCTTATATTTTTGATTCATGGCACTGGAAGCCTCCCAGGACTGGTCTGGATCCCGAGGTGAGCAGCAAGTGAAATTTAATAAATAAATATAAATAAACCTTCCTCCAACAGATGACGGGACCTGGCTGTTTTACGTATCTATATTTTCATGCTCATCTTCCTCATCGGACACGTTTTAGGTCCAGGTAGATCATCTTCATCGGGGGGGGGGAGGGACTGGGGCTGGCACCCCATACACTGATAGGGAGGATAATTGGGGGTGTGCCTCTCTGACCACCATCTTTTTCCTCCTCTTCCTCTTCCTCCGCTCCCTCTTTCTCCTCCTCCTCTTCTTCCCTTCTTCCTCTTCCTCTCCTCTTCCTCCTTTTCCTCTTCCTCCTCTCCCTCCTCCGTCTCTTCCTCTTCCCACCTTCCCCTCCCTTCCCCGTCTCTTCTTCCCCTTCTTCCCCTAGTTCTCCTCCCCTTCCTTCCCATCTCCTCTCCTCCTCCTCCTCCCCATCTTCTTCTCCGCCCCTCCTATGCCCTCTTCCTCCACCCTCCTCTTTTCCTTCCGTTCCCTCTTTCTCCTCCTCCTCCTCTTCTTCCCCTTCTTTCTATTCCTCCCCCTCTCCCACCTTCTCCTTGGCTCTTTCCCTCCGTTCTCCTCTTCTTCCCCTTCTTCCTCTGCCGCCCTTCTCTTCCTCCTTTTCCTCTTCCTCCTCTCCCTCCTCCTTCTCTTCCTTCTCCTTCCCCACCTTCCCCTCCCTGCCCTCCTCTTCTGCCCCTTCTTCCTATTTCTCCTCCCTTCCTTCCTTCCATCTCCTCCACCTCCCACGTCTTCTTCTTCCCACCTCTCCTATGCCTCCTCTTCTCACCTCCCTCTTTCTTCCCTTCCCCCTCTCCTCCTCCTCTTCCCCTTCTTCTTCCCCTTCTCCTCTCCTCTTCCTCTTCCTTCTCTCCCCCTTTTCCTCCGCCCCCTGCCACTCTTCCTCTGCAGGTCCATTACCAAATGTGATCATAGCTGAACTGTTCCTTCAATCATCCAGGGCGACAGGAGTCGGCCTGGGGTCTTTTGTCCATTGGCTTCTAAATTTTGTAACTGGGGTTATGGTCCTTCATGTTGAGGTGAGTGAATTTGAATTGGTTTTTATTGAGCCTGCTCTCTTTATATGTGTGTGTGTGTACACATACCACACACAAACACACACACGACATACATACATAGATAATCCTAAAAATATGAGTTCCAGGTGATCTCCAGAACTTTCAAATATACTGCTCACTTAGCTTTTGTTAGCCTCCGCTAACATCGTCAGAGTGGAAAAAAAACATTAAAGAGATATCTGCCTTTATACGCTATTAATCAATTTGGCCATTGCACCGTGATAGGCCATCCACCTGCCTCCCACCTGTAATTAGCTTTGTTGTTTTTACATCAGGCATGTTGGAATAGAATATAGAAAATTAAATAGAATAGAATAGAAGAGAAGAGAAGAGAATATAGAAAAATTAATAGAAGAGAAGAGAATAGAATATAGAAATTAATAGAATAGAATATAGAAAATTAATAGAATAGAATCTAGAAAAATTAATAGAATAGAATAGAGTAGAATAGAATCTAGAAAATTAATAGAATGGAATAGGATAAAGAAATTAATAGAATAGATATAGAAAATTAATAGAATAAGATAGAAAATTAATAGAATAGAATAGAGTAGAATATAGAAAATTAATAGAATGGAATAGGATATAAAAAATTAATGGAATGAAATAGGATATAGAAAATTAATAGAATAGAATAGAATATAGAAAATTAATACAATAGAATCTAGAAAATTAATAGAATAGAATGCAATGGAATGAATAGAATAGAAAATTAATAGAATAAGATATAGAAAATTAATAGAGTAGAATAGAGTAGAATCTAGAAAATTAATAGAATGGAATAGGATATAGAAAATTAATAAAATAGAATAGAAAATTAATAGAATAGAATATAGAAAATTAATAGAATAGAGTAGAATAGAATATAGAAAATTAATAGAATGGAATAGGATAAAGAAAATTAATAGAATAGAATCTAGAAAATTAATAGAATAAGATATAGAAAATTAATAGAATAGAATAGAGTAGATATAAGAAAATTAATAGAATGGAATAGGATATAGAAAATTAATAGAATAGAATAGAATCTAGAAAATTAATACAATAGAATATAGAAAATTAATAGAATAGAATGCAATGGAATGGAATAGAATCTAGAAAATTAATAGAATAAATATTAGAAAATTAATAGAATAGAATAGAGTAGAATATAGAAAATTAATGGAATGAAATAGGATATAGAAAATTAATAGAATAGAATAGAATCTAGAAAATTAATACAATAGAATATAGAAAATTAATAGAATAGAATGCAATGGAATGGAATAGAATATAGAAAATTAATAGAATAAGATATAGAAAATTAATAGAATAGAGTAGAATAGAATATAGAAAATTAATAGAATGCAATAGGATATAGAAAATTAATAGAATAGAATATAGAAAATTAATAGAATAGAATAAATATAGAAAATTAATAGAATAGAAGATTAATAAAAAAAGAAGAGAAAGAGAACAGAATTATTTATTGGCCAGTGTGACTGGATCCCCAAGGAGTATTTCTTTTATATATCCAATTTAGAAACCTAAATTTAGAAACATTAGACTTGAAGTCAGCTGTCACTCATTTCCACACTTTCTTTGCTTGATTGTTAATTTTCTTGGAGAGTCTCCCGGGAGAGCCCTTTCTACATTATGCTGACCACTGTCTCTTTTTGCTCAATTTTTCCCTCCAGGGGAAGATTGGATCCTACAGCTTTCTCCTCTCTGGCCTCTTTGCATTGCCAGCTTCGTGTTTATCTTCAGGAACATCCCGGAGACCAAGCAGAAGACTTCCTGCAGATCCGGAACCTTCTGGCTGCACAGGCCATCGAAAGAATTAACGTCCAGGGCTCCCGACGCCGATCAAATCCGTTCAAAGGCTGGATACGGGAGGCGTAAAAAACCCAGGATCACCACTTCCCAGGTCCCATCCGTGCCCGAAATTTAAGGAAGGCACCCCTTTATCTCCTGCTCCATTTAGATTTTTCTACTCTCTTGTTTGCAATTTTTAAAATAAATGTCTTTCTTGCGGATGAGATCCTTGCTTTGATGGTTGGGTTTGGTCAAGGAGGATGGGGCAGGCAGGAGGGGGAAGCCAGAAGGGACCAACAGATGTCTTAGTCCATAGAAATGCGGGGGCGGGGGGGGGAGGTAATAGCAATAGCAATAGCAGTTAAGACATATACCGCTTCACAGTGATTTACAGCCCTCTCTAAGCGTTTTACAGAGTCAGCATATCGCCCCCACAGTCTGGTCCTCATTTTACCCACCTGGAAGGATGGAAGGCTGAGTCAACCCTGAGCAAGTGAGATTGAACCGCCGAACTGCAGATAACAGTGTCAGTTATCTGCTTTGCTGTTGCTTCGGCTGCCATGAAACGGGGAGGGAGGGCATGGTATTTGGGAGGGGTTACTAATTGTGCTGGAGGAAGTTTCTGGAGCTCAGCTTGCTTGTCGGACTAACGCATGCGAAGGAGGTTCCCGCCCGGACTAACGGCACCGACATTCCATCTTCGTGATGCCTTTTGAAGTTATTCTCACACCTGACACGTGGGAGAATTATGATTGGACTGTAACTGTGATGCCAGGGGTGGGGAATGGGTTATTCTATCTATCAATCGCTTTCGCGCCTAAATAATCAGGTCTTCGCTTCGCTATGCCTTTAATCATTTAGAATTAGTAAAAGTAGACACTTGATTTCCTACCCACGGAGTCTCGTGGTCTTCTTTCCTAATTATCTAATGAGAGGTTCTGACAAACAGTCAGCTGAAGTGGCTGCAGTACGCACTCTAACCACTTGCGCCACCTCGGCTCATTAAGGTAGGAGGGATCAAAGAAGAAACTACACCCCCCCCCCAAAAAACAGTCTTCAGATACATCTGTTTAACAACTTAAATGAAAATAATAGTGATGATGAATTAAACAAGGAGAAAATACATGAAGAGGGTTGGAAGAAAGTTTGAAAGGGAAAGCAAATGGTTTCTGTTATTCTCCTGATGGGGGGTCAACAATTCACAGGAGTCGGTAGCTCAGTGGCGGTTGGAATCCCTAGCGCCGCATAACGGAGGGAGCTCCCGTGACTTGTCCCAGCTTCTGCCAACCTAGCAGTTCAAAAGCACGTCAAAAATGCAAATGGAAAAATAGGAACCATCTTTGGTGGGAGGGAACAGCATTCCATGCGGCTCAGGAGTTGAGTCATGCCGGCCACATGACCACGGAGACATCTTCAGACAGTGCTGGTTCTTCGGCTTTGAAACGGAGATGAGCACCACCGCCCCCTAGAGTCGGGAACGACTAGCACAGATGTGCGAGGGGAACCTTTACCGTATTAATGTATTGGTTCTTGGCTGCTGCAGTGCCTGTATCTGGCCACCAGAGGGCACCCTTCACCGTCCTTTCCCAATTCTGCTAATGTTTGAACACAATAAACTGGTTTGATGCATTTTATTTGATTGTGTTAACATTAATTGTGTTCATCTGTTGTTAGACTATTTCACAAAAGTGTGGCTGCGAACCCGTGCCGCAGGGAGCACTTCAAGGCTTTATTATAGGTCTTTGCGGTATCACCTAGAGTTGGGAGGCCTACCATTTGAACAGATCATGATTATTTATGGAATCCTGGTTTGATCATGGTCAAAGGATTGAGTTTAGCCCTGGTGTCCCTGGGGCTGCACTCCTCCAAAGTTGGGGATTGATTTAACCATGGTGAACCGGCAGCTTTCCCCTCGAAGCCACAAGCCATGATTCACCAACTGATAAGCCTGGGCTTGCCCAATTAGCGTAAGCCTGGATCAACCATGATGGTTAGTTGATGGGGTGAGAACCCATCGAGATGTGAGGCTTGGAAGAAAGACTGGATTTTCTTGCCCCTTTTAAGGGCCACTTAGGCGCCATGTCCTGGGATCCAACTGTCAACCGGACCCCGGAATCCCACAGAGCCCTTCCCTGATTGGCTCTCCCCACTGGGCACCGGTTCCAGGCCTCCGTTGGCCATCCTTCCAGAGGGACCCAGGCCCTGAATCCTCCTGGGGTAGTACAGGCAGTGACCGGGCATCCGCCGGCCTTCGAGAGAGTTGAACCCGAGGCCTGGCTGGTGAGGAACCTAATGGGAGGGGGCTGTCTTGCCTAGTGGGCAAAGAGGGGCGTTGAGAAAGGAGAGAGGGAGGAAAGGGAGGTATTTCAGGAGAGAATGAATATGTTAAATTTTGGGGGAAGCCAAACGTTTTCGAATGACCTCTAAGTGAGCTGCTTCCTTCCCTCTCTACCCCTCCCTCCCTCCTTTCCTTCCTTCCTCCCTCCCTCCTTCTTGTGCTTCCTTCCTTCTTTCCTTTCTCCTGATTTTCCTTCCTCCCTCTTGTGTTTCCTTCCTGCTGTATTTCCTTCTTTCCTCCCTCTCCCCTGTGCTTCCTTCCTTCCTATTTTTCCTCCTTCCTTCCTTTTTCCTCCCTCCCTCCTTCCCTCCTATGTTTCCTTCCTTCCTTTTTCCTTCCTTCCTTCCTTCCTTCCTTCCTTTCTCCCCCTCTTTCCCTCCTGTATTTCCTTCCTTTTTTCCTCCTCCCTCCTGTTTTTTCTTTCCGGTTTTCCTCCTTCCCTCCTGTGTTTCTTCCTTCCTGTTTTTCCTCCTTCCTTCCTTTTTCCTTCCTTTCTACCACTCCTTCCCTCCTGTGTTTCCTTCCTTCTTCCTTCCTTCCTTCTTTCCTCCCTTCTGTGTTTCCTTCCTTTTTCTTCCTTCCTCCCTCCTTCCCTCCTGTCTTTCCTTCCTTCTTCCTCCCTCCCTCCTGTTTCGTTCCTTCCATTTTTCCTCCTTCATCCTGTGTTTTCTTCCTTCCGTCCTTTTTCCCTCCCTCCCGCTCTCCCTCCCTCCCTCCTATGTTTCCTTCCTTCTTTCCTCCTTCCCTCCTGTTTCCTTCCTTCCATTTTTCCTCCCTCCCTTTAATCCACAAAAGGGATTGCATGACCCCGGGGTCACTGCAACCGTCACAAATACGAGTCAGTTGCCAAATGTCTACATTTGGGTGCCCTGACCATGGGGATGTGGCAACGCTCATATACGTGTGAAAAACATCCATAAATCACTTTTTTCAGTGTTGTCGTGACGTTCAACTGTCATTAAATGAATTGTTGTAAGTTGAGGACTCCCTGTACAGGCAGCAGAAGAAAAACAGGACAAGGCCATTCCATATCTTCTCCAACACTCAATGGTTTTCGGGAGTTTCTTGGTTTTCGTTCAATTTGGGGTTGTTTTAAAAGCATGGAAGGATGCCAAGAAATCAAAAGAGGCTTGCTCCTGGGGAGGAAAGCTACGTCAAATCTAGACAACTGACTAAAAGTAAGACATCACCCTGCCAACAAAGTGTGTCTAGTCAAGGCGATGGTTTTCCCAGTTGCCATGGATGGCTGTGAAGGTTGGACCATAAGGAAGGCTGAGCGATAAAGAATGGAGGCCTTTGAACTCTGGTGCTGGAGAAGAAGACTCCTGCATTGAGTCCCTTGGACTGCAAGGCCATCCAACCGGTCAGTCCCAGAGGAGATCAACCCTGGCTGCTCTTTAGAAGGTCCTAAATCCTGAAGAGGGAACTCAAAGACTTTGGCCACCTAATGAGAAGGAAGAAGGACTCCCTGGAGAAGAGCCTCATGCTGGGAACGACGGAGGGCAAAAGAAGAAGAAGGGGACGGCAGAGAAGGAGGTGGCTGGATGGAGTCACCGAAGCAACCAGCATGAGCTTCAATGGACTCCAGAGGATGGGAAGGATGGGAAGGCCTGGAGGAACGTGGTCCATGGGGTCGCAATGGGCTGGACACGACTTTGCAACTAACAACAACAACATGTAAGGATACATTTCCTAGATGTCTGAACAGCTTTTTCTCCTTTTTTCCCCCCCAGGTAGCTTGGTGTGATTGTCGTCCTCACAAAAGCCCCCCTGCCCAAAAGAAACCATGGAAAGCAGTGCCAAGCCACATAAGTCAATATTCTTGAAAGAGTGGACCCAGGTAAATGCTATTATTTCAGGACGAAAAGCACAGCCGGCTATATAATAAGAAATAATAATTTAACAAATGTATTAGTCTCTTGGGCTGTGGGTATCCTCTGAGCGGGGCAGCAAAGATTGCCCAAAAAGTTTTTCCAAGAAAGTCAACTATGCACCCTGACCTGCCCGGATTTAAATTTAAATTCATGTTAATGTACCGTATATATATATATATATATATATATATATATATTATATATATATATATATATAATATATAGTTTTTTTTTTTTACAACCCCCTGGTAAGCCCCAATTATGGGAGGAAGCTAACTGCTTCCATCATCTGTCAATCGGCTCGTCACAAGAGTCCATCACGACAGAAACCCAATATTTTTAAAAATTAAAAAAAACACAAATATAACAAAGGCAACAGTAAAATATTGGGTTTCTGTGATGGACTCTTGTGACGAGCTGAATGACAGATGATGGAAGCAGTTAGCTTCCTCCCATAATTGGGGCTTACCAGGGGTTGTAAAAAATCTAATAGATACCTTTCACCCTGGCTTCGCTGATAACGGATAAGAGCCTGTGGCCTAATGGCTAAGATTTCTGCCTAGTATGTAATATAGCCCAGGTTCAAATCCCAGTAAGGGTATGGTAGCTGATGAGAGCTAAATAGCTTGAAGTAGATCTATACTAGTCTCCCTTTATTTATTTATCAGCACAATATAAACACACACACACACACACACACACACAAGTAAATCAGTAGTAGATTCCTAACCAGTTTACTACCGGTTCACTGAGAGGGCGTTTTGCGCGTGCACTAATCACTTCACTTGCGCTAGCTTTCACATGCACAGTTGATTGAAAACTGTTCTGCGCATGCGCAGAGACATGCCGGCGACAGCAGAAGAGACCAGGGAAGATGGGCTTGGGGGCGTGGCTGGCCTGGGTCGCTGCCACTTCCAGCGACCCAGTCCACCATACCACTACTGATTCAACCGAACTGGACTGAACTGGTAGGAATCTACCATTGAGATATATTCTCATTGTGCTCAGAAGAGAGAATAATCTGTTGAATAAAAAGAAATAAAATCATCACCCATTACAAATTGTAGAAAGTGTGCCAATTAGTCACAAAGAAGTTTCGTGCATCCCTTCCAGAGTCATCGCCTCTGATTCATATCAAAGTATCTATTTTACATCACATATATTTATATACGTCGCCAAGACATCTCCAATTCTACGCGGGAGAAAACCCGAACAACTAGAGACATATATATATATAATTATATAATATATATATATATATATATATATATATATAATATATATATATATTATTACTATCCTTCATATGCCTATAGTTGTTTTAACGTCCCTTTATAACAAGCATTCCAAAATTTAAAACAAAACTATAGTAGCATTCCCTTATCTATTTTCAATCTCATCCAACCACATTATACCTTTATAACACATTCAAAATAAAAATTAATTGTGTTTAATAACAAATTTTTAAACCTCTTTTCTTAATCATTGTTTACAATTTATCCAATTTTCCCTTTTATCATGTCAATACAAATTATTACATTATCATTATCAGTCATTTATTTAACAATAGTTTGACTAAGTTTAACTTACTTTTCCCCCTTTTTTCACCATTTAAATTTTTTACCAAATTTCCTCTTATCAAACCAATATATACATACACATACACACACACACCACACACACACACACATATATGTTGTATTTGTGCTGATAAATAATAAATAATTATTTATCACACAATACAACACAAATGTAACAAAGGCAACAGTAAAAAATATTGGGTTTCTGTCTGGATGGTCTCTTGTAATGAGCCGATGGACAGAGAATGGAAGCAGTGGACTTCCTCCCATATTTGGGCATACCAGGGTTGTAACTCTAAAATTACACACACACACACACACACACACATATATATATATATGTATGTATGTATGTATGTATGTAGTATGTATGTACGTACGTACGTACGTACGTACATACACACATATATTGTCTTTGTTTTTTTTTCCTTGAAAGCTTACAGAAACCTCACACCACCTTGTCTTTGCGACGGGCTTAGCCTCGCTCCAGCTGGTTACAACCACTGGCTCTGCTACTCGGACATTAAGGTGAGTGTGACTTTTGCAAAGCAGGTGCAATAAGGCAATAATGCAATAGCAGAGTTGGAAGGGACCTTGGAGGTCTTCTAGTCCAACCCCCTGCCTAGGCAGGAAACCCTATACCGTTTCAGGCAGATGGCTATCCAAAATCTTCTTAAAGACCGCAATAGCGCAAAGGGAAGCCTTTCGGTCTCAGCCATTTATTGCTACAGGTACTCCTTGCCTTATGGTCATAATTGAGCCCCAAAACCTCTGTTGCTATGCGAGCGATTGTTTAAGCGAGATTTGCTTCATTTTACTAACTTCCTTGGTGCTGCTGTTGAGCGAATCGTTCGGTTGTTCAGTTAGAGCCACAGCCACTAAGCGAATCTGGCTTCCAGATGAGCCGAGGTGGCGCAATGGTTAGGGTGCAGTACTGCAGGCCACTTCAGCTGACTGTTATCTGCAGTTCAGCAGTTCAAATCTCACCGGCTCAAGATTGACTCAGCCTTCCATCCTTCCGAGGTGGTGAAATGAGGACCCGGACTGTGGGGGGCGATATGCTGTCTCTGTAAACCGCTTAGAGAGGGCTGAAAGCCCTATGAAGCGGTATATAAGTCTAACTGCTATTGCTCTTGCTATGCTATTCCCCGTTGATTTTGCATGTCGCAAGGTCGCCAAGGGGGACCACGTGAACCCCACCCACCCCCACCCCCGGGACACTACGACCGTCTCATAACACAAGTCGGTTGCCAACTGTCTGAATTTTCCTGGTGTCTCCATTTCCGCTACTCCTTCCTTCCTTCTTTCCTTCCTTCCAGCTCCTCTGGGAATTTTATAACCTAACAAAGCACAGCGTGAAAGAAAAGTCCAGTGTAAATGAAACAGTTCACGACGAGCTGTGGGTCGGTTTCGCTAGCAGCCTGTTCCCACTCGGAGCCATGGTGGGCTCGCTTCTTGTCGGAGTCCTGGTGGATAAATTCGGCAGGTAAATGGATTTCGGGTGCTGGGAGGACCTATGCGGTTCGGTGAGAGTGCGCCTACAGCACTTGCACGCAGCACTGAAGAGGGCCCTTTAGAAGCTCAGCTGCTTACTTTCCAAGTCAGTTAAGTAGAACAGCGGGGTGGGGGGAGAGAGGTGGGTTCCTACCAGTTCGCACCAGTTCGGTAGAACCGGTTCGTCAAATCTACCGAACCGGTTAGAAGAGGTTCCACCAGTGGACCCAGAAAGCAGGCCACACCTACAGAAGAGGTTCCAAAAATGTTTAACCCACCACATACACACACACACACAGACTCACACGAGAGAGAAAGAGAAAGAAAGGAAAGAAGAAGAAAGAAAGAAGAAAGAAAGAAAGAAAGAAAGAAGAAAGAAAAAGAAAGAAAAAGTGACAGAGAGATAAAAGAAAAAAAGGAAAAGGGACAGAGAGACAAAAGGAAGGAAATAGGGAGAGGGAGGGAGGGAGGAGGGAGGGAGGAGAGAAAAAACACATGGATGGCAAGCCACTCCCACAAAGGAGGCCACACCCACAGAGTAGGTTCAAATTTTTTTAGAAACCCCCACTGGGGGCGGGGGAATCAGCCGTGCCGCGCGATTGAGATGAGCTAGAAAGCAGGAAATAAACACAGATAGAGCGAGAGTGGGTCGGCAGGGTCAGCTGATCGTCAGAGTGACCTGTTCTCTCGAACCGTCCCGAACCGGCTGAATACCACCTCTGAATGAAGGGAAAGAGAAGAAGGAAAGACATATTTGCCCGTTCCGAGAAATGTAGTTTGAAGTTCGAATTCACAAGCCAAGATAGTTGGATATGAAATTTGATGTTCTCCAAGAAGGAGAATTGATCGAAGTGAAGTTTGAGGCTCATTAAAGCAGCTGGGTCTGCTTGCGGAATGAATGACTTTTCCCATTGTTCCCATTGTTCCTACGGCTCTGTATCTTTCTTAATAGTTGTTAAGTGATTGCTTTTAACAAACCATGGTTCATTCAATCGGGGACGGGACGGGACTGGAAATTAAGCAAGTGCATACTCTCACTTGCTTAATACAAGGGAAGCGGTGGCTCAGTGACTAAGATGCTGAGATTGTCGATCATAAAACGTCGGCCGTTTCAGCCGTTCGAATCCCTAGCGCTGTTATCGCGCTGTAAAGGAGTGAGCTCCCGTTACTTGTCCCAGCTTCTGCAACCTAGCAGTTCAAAATCACGTAAAAATGCAAGAAGAAAATAGGGACCCACCTTTGGTGGGAAGGGAACAGCATTCTGTGCACCTTCGGGAGTTGAGTCATGCCGCCACTGACCATGGAGACTCTTCGACAGCCCTGGCTCTTCGGCTTTGAAACAGAGATGAGCACTGCCCCCGAGTCAGGAACGACTAGCACGCATGTGCAAGGGGAACCTCTACCTCACTCCTATGGGCCAAATTACTAAAAGTTTGGTCTTGGTTTCCAACTCTGGCTTCCCACCGACACCAAGCTATGTTTGGTGTTTGTTACATTGGTTAACCCTGTTTAGCGCTTAGTGCCAAGCCAGTCCTGGAGTCCTAAACATGTTGAGCAAACATGATGGCTTCAGTAAACGAGGGTCCCATGAAGCCATGGTGTGGGCAGTCCAGGCCCCCCCGAGGACAGATGAAGTTGTTAGTCAAAATCTCAACAACTGAGATTGTTTAGGTTCCAGATACTTTAACCCTGAAACCGCTAAATAAAAATATCACTTCCTGGCTTTATCATTGAGTGTTTGTGAAAACTCAGAGAATGTTGGCTTAAATGAATAAAAACCATGATTAAGCACCGGTTAGATAGTTGCCTTATCATTCCTGGACAAATTAATTTGAACATTGAACCTAAACTGGACGTTTTCCACCTCATTAAAAAGGTAACGGTTCCCTTTTCACATATGTGCTAGTCGTTCCAGACTCTAGGGCGCGGTGCTCATCTCCATTTCAAAGCCGAAGAGCCAGCGCTGTCCGAAGACGTCACCGTGGTCATGTGGCCAGCATGACTCAACTCCTGAAGGTGCACAGAACGCTGTGACCTTCCCACAAAGATGTTCCCTATTTTTCTTCTTGCATTTTTTAACGTGCTTTCGAACTGCTAGGTTGGCAGAAGCTGGGACAATCACGGAGCTCCCTCCGTTACGCGGTGCTAGGGATTCGAACCGCCGAACTATTGAGCTTTCTAATTGACAAGCTCAGCGTCTTAGCCACTGAGCCACCGTGTCCAACTCATTAGGACCCCAGTTCTCTCTTCCACCACCGGTCCTTGTCTTCTCTAATGCAACCTAAGATGGAAGAACCTCTGAATGCCACCATTTATTTCTGTTGTGTCTTCAGGAAATGGACCATGATGACTGATAACTATATTTCCTTGGTGTGCTCCATGCTGATGATTTGGGCCTACCTGCACCATGGATTCGTCATCGCCATGGTTTCACGTTTCCTTATTGGCATCTCAATGGGTGAGTTGGCGGGATGGGAGGAGATCATTTCACATTGAAACACACACACAACACACACACACCAAGTAAAGAGAAGGTTAAATCCATTGATGAAATTCAATTTTTTTTTACTATTGGTTCTGTGGGCGTGGCTTGGTGGGCATGGCAGAGGAAGGATACTGCAAAATCTCCATTCCCTTCCCACTCCAGGAGAGATACTGCAAAATCTCCATTCCCTTCCCACTCCAGGAGAAGGATACTGCAAAATCTCCATTCCCTTTCCCACTCCAGGGAAGGATACTGTAAAATCCCCATTCCCCCTCACTCCAGGGGAAGGATACTAAAAAATCTCCATTCCCTCCCCACTCCAGGGGAAGGATACTGCAAAATCTCCATTTCCTACCTCACTCCAGGGGAAAGATACTGCAAAATCTCCATTTCCTACCCCACTCCAGCGGAAGGATACTGCAAAATCTCCATTCCCTCCCCACTCCAGGGGAAGGATACTGCAAAATCTCCATTTCCTCCTCCACTCCAGGGAAGGATACTGCAAAATCCCCATTCCCTCCCCACAATGAGGGCAATTGACCAGTTGAACAGAAGTTTCCTTTAGACGAACTCCATCACTGGAGGTTTTGAAGAAGAGACTGAACAGTCACTTGTCTGAAATGATATAGGATCTCCTGCTTGAGCAGGGGGCTGGAGTAGAAGACCACCAAGATCCTTTCCAGCTCTATTCTGATTCAGGAGTAAACCTGGTCACCATGCCTAGGCTGGGACATGCCTTCCTTAAAAAAGGTTCTAATCCCATCTACAGTCACCATCTTTATTGTTGGTGTTGACTTCAAGTCAACTGTATCTTCAAAGGTCTGGCTACCTGGTTGCTTCAAACTAACCTGTTGATTGATTGGTTGGTTTAGTTGGTTGATTGATTGGGTTGATCCCCTATCTCATACAACCCAAGGTGGTGTCCATAATATTCCTTCCCCATCCTGTTTTTCTCACAACAACAAGTCTTGGGAAGTGGGTTGGTTCCAGGACAACATCTGGTCCAAAGCTCCCCATCTGGTCATTTAGACTTCACGTCTACTGCAGCACCTTCACCGTGACTCCAAACTCACTCTGTGTAAATGTGGGGACAAGGGATTCTTGGTGGGTTCCTCTCTAGGGAGGAGGGGCCTCCAAACCTGGCAACGTTGAGACTTGTGGACTTCAACTCCCAGAATCCCTCAGTCGGAATGGCTTGCTGATGAGCTCTGGGAGTTGAAGTCTCCACCAGTCTTAAAATTGCCCAGTTTGAAAGGCCTAGAGGGCTACGTTACCAATGATGATGAAGATCTTCTGAACATCTGAAATGTCACCAGTTGCCAGGAACATATTATGGACGTGTTAAGGACGCAAAAAGCTATTGGTTAAAATACAAACATGGCTAGAGAAAATGATACATCAGCCCATAGAGTTTAAGCCAGAGGTATTCTTATTGGGTATTCTATCAGAGAAATATAGTAAAGAAGATTCAAATATGATTGTACAGATAGTAACAGCAGCTAGAATTGTATTTGCACAAAATTGGAAAGCAGACAAAATCCCATCGGAAAGGGAGGTAATAAGAAGATATTAGACTGTGCAGAATGATCAGGTTGACGTTGAGAATAAAGGACAAGGAGGAATCAGTGTCCTACAGGACATGGGGCGATTTTATGATTGGCTTGAAAAAAGATACAAAGAGAGAAAGAGAAAGGAACAAAGCATAAAACAAATATCTCAGACAACACATTATTAAATCAGGGGGAGGGAAATAAGAAAGCATGAAAATGTAAATGCACAGGCGGAAAAAATGATATGAATTGACAAATGATAAATAGCAATTATGAGAATGTATATTTAAGAACGAATTTGAAAGGAAAACTTTTTTACAAGGAAGATCTTCTGAACATGTTTTTGTTCCCCAGGTATTTTCTCCAGCGTGATTCCTATGATTCTCCTAGAGACCAGCCCCCTAGGTTTGAGGGTTCCATCGGCATGATACCCCATTTCTTTTTGGTGATCGGGGTCCAAGTCGCTCAAATATTTGCCTTTCCTGAGTTACTGGGCACCGTAGAAGGTAATGTCCCTTTCCTCTTGATAATGGGGGGGGGGAGATCAGGATTACGTCACCTCTTTTGGCCACTCAATTCTGTTCATGCAGGTTGGCCAGTCCTGGTGAGCTTGCCTGGGCTGTTGGCGATCTGGCAGATCCTCCTGCTTCCTTCCTGCCCTGAAAGTCCGAGGTACCTGTTCATTCAGAAGGGAGAAGAAGAAGCCAGAGAAGGTATCTGATAAGGTTGGAAGGGACCCATATTTAAACTGGCAGCGTGTATAGCGTTTAACAAGCCAAAACTCTAGCATATGTCCAAAATGTGGACTGGTCAAAAGAGGTAACTCCTCACTGATTGTGTGCCATCAAGTTGTTGTTAACCCTTAGTGGCCATATAAATAAATTATCTCCAGGAGGATCTGGACCAGGCTTGGTCCGAAAGGGGAGTGGGGGCTTTTGTAGGAACCAATTCATTTGTTCATTAGATTCGTTTCAGGAGTGTGAAGATCTGTTCCTTGAATCTCCGAGACTCTGTGCCCAGTTCGAAAATATTGACATGGCAGCTTTCCAAGAGAGATAAGGTCTGTAGTTATAAATATTCCTTTGAAAGACTGTTTGCCAGGCCTTTGCTGAATGTGCAGGAGAGGAATTCACCTTCGTTTAATAAAAAGGGTTTTGTCGGGACCAGGACTCCGCCTCGTGCTTTTTGGGGAAACCCAGGTCAGAACAGTATCCTGTATCCTGTATCCTCGCCCCACTTCAACCGCAACCTTCAGCCTTGGGGCGTTTTTCTGTTTCTTCTTTCCAGCTCTGAAGCATCTCAGGTCCCAGAGCAACATTGAGGATGAACTGGAGGAACTCCGACAGGAGAGCATTTTTGAGAAGGACGAGAAGAAGAACACCCTGCAGTTGCTGGGTTATCGTCCACTCCGTTGGCAAATGTTTTCGGTGGTGATTATCGAAACAGGCCAGCAGCTTTCCGTGTCAATGTGGTAAGGGAAGGGCGGTCTCTGGAACTCATCATAAGCTGAGCATCATCATCATAATGTAATGGGTCGGGTGGAAGTTCTTTCTGGAATCCGTGGTGGGATTGAAATAATTTAACAACTGTTTCTCTGCCCTAATGACGGGCTGGGTAGGCGTGGCCAGGTGGTCATGTGACCGGGTGGGCATGGCCAACTCAATGTCACTCATCACACCCAGCCCTGCCTCCCGGCCACCCCTTCAAAGGCTTCAACAAGGTACATTTTCCCTCTCTATTTACTACTATTGAATATCCAACCGCCCCCCCCCCACAATGGCCAAAAAGTTCCAAAAAAGGGCAGGGGCGGGCCAGCCAGTGGTGAGTTAGCCGTCGACCAAACCGTTCGGCTGAACCGATCTGAACCGGCTGCCTGAATAACTTGGGTGGTGCCCATGGTGGCTTTGTGTTAAGCTTCATGGAAAGTATCTACCAGGTGGTTCTCGGTCTCACAATGAACAATAATGATGAAGACCTCCTGAGAATGTCTGGAAGCCAGTCCTTTTAACTGTGCCAATTTTCTTTTAGATCTACCTCTTCATGGAGGAAATGCTCTATTCTACGGGGTTAGACCACAGAAACGCCCGATATGTCCAAATAATGACCACTGCCCTGTTAATCATAGCTATCTTATATGGGGTGAGCCTCTCCTCCTCCTCCCCCTCCTCCTCCTCCTCCTCCTCCTCTCCCTCCTCCTCCTTTTCCTCCTTCTCTTCTTCCTCTTCTTCTTCCTCTTCCTCCCCCTTTTCCTCCTCCTCTTCTTCATCTTTCTCCTCCTTTTCCTCCTTCTCTTCTTCTTCCTCTTCCTCCTCTTCTTCCTCTTCCTCCTCCTTTTCCTCCTCCTCCTCCTCCTCTTCTTCCTCCTCCTTTTCTTCCTTTCTCCTTTTCCTCTTTCTTCTCTTCATCCTCTTCCTCCTCTTCTCCCTCTTCCTCCTGCTTTTCCTCCTCCTTCCTCTTCCTCTCCTCTCCTCCTTCTTCTTCTTCCTTCCTCCTCCTTCTTTTCTCTTCTTCCTCCTCCTCCTCTTCTTCTTCCTCCTCCTTTTCTTCCTCCTTCTCCTTTTTCTTCTTCCTCATCTTCCTCCTCCTCCTTCTCCCTCTTCCTCCTCTTTCTTCTTCCTCCTCTTCCTTCTTCCTCCTCTTCCTCCTCCTCCTCCCCCCCATCTCCATGTTCATTTTTTAACCCTGTTTTGTTGAACAAGCCAGACGTAGCTTTTCAGCTGAACAAAATAGCCATCAGGAGGCTGAATCCTGTTTATTTTTCCTGCCTGCCTTTTTGAGATTCTCTTTCCTGAGCTGAAATCAATTGTGGCGGCTTTGGCCTTGGGGGTGGGGGAAGGCTGAATGGAGGTGGAAAACAGACCACTAGTGATCTCTCTCCTGACCTAGGAGTGAAACCAGTGGGTGGGGGTTTATTCCATTTCTGCCCCCTGCCTCCCATTTTCAGATGTACATTGTGGACAGGAAGGACGGAAAACCCAGCTTCTTGTTGGTTTTGGGACGGCCACGATCTTCTGCCTCTTACTCACGGTGACCCGAGACCTACAGGTACGTGACAGGGGGTGGGAGTTGCTCAAAGGATGGGATCTTAGAATTTAGAATTGGAAGGGACCTTGGAGGTCTTCTAGTCCAACCCCCTGCTTAGGCAGGAAACCCTACACCACTTCAGACAAGGATATCTAACATCTTCTTAAAAATTCCCATGTTGGAGCATTCACAACCACTGGAGGCAACTTCTGTTCCACTGATTAATTGTTCTCACTGACAGGAAATTTCTCTTACGTTGCTTCTCTCCTTGGTTAATTTCCACCCGTTTTCTTCTTGTTCTAACCCTCAGGTGCCTTGGAGAACAGCTTGATTCCCTCCTCTTTGTGGTAACCCCTGAGATATTGGGAGACCGCTATCATGTCTCCCCTAGTCCTTCTTTTCATTAAACTAGCCATACCCATTCCTGCAACCGTTCTTCCTATGCTTTAGCCTCCAGTCCCCTAATCCTCTTTGTTGCTCTTCTCTGCACTCTTTCTAGAGTCTCCATATATTTTTTACATCCTGGCGACCAAAATTGGATGCCGTATTCCACGTGTGGCCTTACGAAGGCCTTATAAAGTGGCATTAACGCTTCACGTGATCTTGATTCTCTCCCTCTGTTGATGCAGCCTAGAACTGTGTTGGCTTTTTTTGGCAGCTGCTGCACACGGCTGGCTCCTATTTAAACGGTTGTCCACTAGGACTCCAAGATCCCTTCTCACAGTTACTACTGTTAGCAAGGTACCACCTATACACTACCTGTGCATTTGGTTTTTCCGTGACCCTCAAAACCGCGGTCCACAAAAGCGCGATCGACGAAGTGCGCATTTGACGTCATCACAGCGCGACGAAAAAAATTTAAAATTGAAATAAAAATAAAATTAAAGCAAGCCGATTCACATAAAGGTAAGGGTTAGGTTTAGGGTTAGGGTTAGGGTTAGGTTAAGGGTTAGGGTTAGGTTTAGCGTTAGGTTAACGGTTAGGTTTGGGTTAGGTTTAGGGTTAGGTTTAGGGTTAGGTTTAGGGTTAGGTTTAGGGTTAGGTTTAGGGTTAGGGTTAGGGTTAGGGTTAGGTTAAGGGTTAGGTTAGGTTTAGCGTTAGGTTAACGGTTAGGTTTAGGTTAGATTTAGGGTTAGGTTTAGGGTTAGATTTAGGGTTAGGTTTAGGGTTAGGTTTAGGGTTAGGTTTGGGGGGTTAGGGTAAGGTTTTCCTTTATTTTTACATTTTTCGATCACAGCGCGATGTTTTCGTCGCGCTGTGATGACGTCAAATGCGCGCTTGTCGACCCGCGATTTTGTCGTCCGCGGTTTTGTGGTGGAACCGGTTTTTCTTGCCTAAATCTTGTGGCCCTCCGGACAACTTTGAAAGGGAGCTGGCTCCAGACACCAGAAGTCTGGACTTTTAATTCCTGCCATCTCAGGATGGTTTAGGAAAATGCTTCCTTGACTCTGGAGTTTTGGTCAGAGGAAAGGTAACACCGTGGCTTGAAGAATGGCTGCAGTTTTGGTCTGGCTGGTCTAGAAAAAGAAGGACTAGGGGTGACATGATAGCAGCTTTCCAGTATTTGAGGGGCTGCCCCAAAGAAGAGGAGTCAATTTATTTCCCAAAGCATCTGAAGGCAACAAGAAATGATGGATGGAAACGAATCAAGGAGAGATCCACCTGGAATTAAGGAGAGCTTCCTAACAGGGAGGACAATTAACAGCTTGCCACCAGAATTGTGGGGACTCCATCACTGGAGGTTTTTAAGAAGAGACTGGACAGTCACTTGTCTGAGATGGTCTAGCTTCCTCCTGCTTAGCAAGGGGCTGGACTAGAAGACCTCCAAGGTCCCTTCCAGCTCTATTCTATTCTATACTATTCTATTCTACTCTACTCTATTCTACTCTAACTACTCTACTCTATTCTACTCAACTACTTACTCTATCTTATTCTACTCTAACTACTCTACTCTACTCAACTACTTCCTATTCTTATTCTACTCAACTACTCTACTCTATTCCTATTCTACTCAACTACTCTACTCTATTTTTATTCTACTCTAACTACTCTACTCTATTCTACTCACCTACTCTACTCTATTTTTATTCTACTCTAACTACTCTACTCTATTCTACCCACTCCTACTCTATTCCTATTCTACTCTAACTACTCTACTCTACTTTATACTATCCTATTCTACTCTACTCTATTCTACTCTAATTACTCTATTCTACTCAACTACTCTACTCTACTTTATTATTCCTATTCTACTCTAACTACTCTATTCTACTCAACTACTCTACTCTATTCTATTCTACTCTAACTACTCTATTCTACTCAACTACTCTACTCTATTCATTCTACTCTAACTACTCTACTCCACTCTACTTTATACTATTCTATTCTACTCTACTCTATTCTATTCTACTTTAAAAAAAACTTTTCCCCTACCTCTGCAGGATAAATTTGTTTGGTTGTCATTCTTCAACACGTCCTTGTCAACATTTTCCTGTTCATCCATGCTGTTGGGCCAAGTAAGTATCTGCGTTAGTGGGTAGGTGTGGCCTCCTGGATTCATCGTCTAGATTCGCACCCGGGCCTGTGATTCCACACAGTATATATATATGTATGTGTGTGTATGTATGTGTTGTGTTTGGTGTGTGTGTGTGTTGTGTGTATATATATATTATATATATATTATATATATATATATATATATATATTATATTACCCAATTGATTAGAGTAGTCGTCAACTACTTCTAATCAATTGGTTGATGCGAGAGGGACGCAGTGGCTCAGCAGTTAAGACCTGAGCTTGTCATCAGAAAGGTTGGTAGTTCAGCGGTTCGAATCCCTAAGCGCTGCGTAACGGAGGAGCTCCCGTCACTTGTCCCAGATTCTCTGCCAACCTAGCAGTTCGAAAGCACGTAAAAATGCAAGTAGAAAATAGGGACCACCTTTGTGGAAGGAACAGCGTTCCGTGCGCCTTCAGCGTTGATCATGTCGGCCACATGACCACGGAGACGTCTTCGGACAGCGCTGGCTCTTCGGCTTTGAAACGGAGATGAGCACCGCCCCCTAGAGTCAGGAATGAGTCTACACATATGTGCGAAGGGAACTTTTATCTTTACCTTAGTCCTCACTATCGGTTTAATCACCAAATTATGAATACTGAAAAAATGGGAGCTGTGATACCTTTTCACATGACAGTTTGCAGCATGTGTGTGTGTGCATGTGTGTTGTGATGAAATTGGCCACTGGCATGTATTATATCCTGGCTGTAATGTCCAGGGTCATGCAATCCTTTTTTTTTTGCAACCTTCTGCCCAGCCACGTTCATGGGGAAGCCAAATCCGCTTAACAACCTTCTCATTAACAACTGCAAGCGATTTGCTTAACAACGGGGGCAAGAAAGGTCGCCAGGCGGGGCAGAACCCCTTAACAGCTGCTTTGCTTAGCAAGAATTTGGGGCTCGGTGTTGGTCATAAGTCGAGGGCGGCCTGTACCCTAGACACAAACCTGGGATGTGTTGAAGCACCAAAAACTGAGGATTGAATCGCTACCCTTCTCGGTGGAGGGGGGGGAAGCAAGAAGGCTGGGCCGTTTTGGGGGTCACTGCAGAGATCTCAGTGGCATTCTTGGGGCGGACGACTGGGTCGCCCCACACCCCAAGCAAGGAAGCACCCCCAAATTCAGGGAGCAATCCCCATTGCCTTTCTTGGAAAGCCATAAGGAAAACTTCAGAGGTGCAATTTAGAAGAGAAATGGTTATTTTAAAACTTCCTCTCTCTCCCTCAATCACCTCCTTTTTTCCTCCCTTCCTGTTTTCCTCCCTTCCCTGCCTCCCCCTCTCCCTTTTTTCTCCTCGCCTCCTTCCCTTCCTTTCCCTCCCTCTCTCCCTCTTTTCTTTCCTCCCTCCCCTCCCCCCTGTCTGCCTCCCTCCTTTTTCCTCACTTCTTCCCTCCCTTCTTTCTCCTCCCCCCCCCTCTTTTCCTTCCTTCCTCCATCCCCCCCCTTTTTCCTGCCTCCCTCCTTTTTCTCTTCCCTCCCCCTCTCTTTTCTTTCCTTCCTCCTCCCTCCTCCCCCTCCCTCTTTTCCTCCCTCCCTCCTTTTTCTCCCTTCCTCCCTCCCTTCCCTCCATCCCTCCTTCCCCTACCCCCCTTTTCCTCCTCCCTCCCTCTTTGTTTCTCTTCCCTCCCCCTCTCTTTTCCTTCCTTCCTCCCTCCATTCTCCCCTCCCTCCTCCCCTCCTTCTATTCCTCCCTCTCTCCTTCCCCCTTCCCCTCCCTCTTTCCTCCCTCCTTTTTTCTCTTCCCTCCCCCTCTCTTTTCTTTCCTTCCTTCCTCCCTCCCTCTCCCCTCCCTCTTTTCCTCCCTCCCCCTTTTCTCCCTTCCTCCCTCCCTTCCCTCCATCCCTCCTTCCCCTACCCCCCTTTTCCTTCCTCCCTCTTTGTTTCTCTTCCCCCCCTCTCTTTCCTTCCTTCCTCCCTCCATTCTCCTCCCCTCCCTCCTCCTCCTTCTATTCCTCCCTCTCTCCTTCCCCCCTTCCCCTCCCTCTTCTCCTCCTTTTTTCTTCCTTCCCTCCCCCTCTCTTTTCTTTCCTTCCTTCCTCCCTCCTCCTCCCCTCCCTCTTTTCCTCCCTCCCTCCTTTTTTCTCCCCCTTCCTCCCTCCCTTCCCTCCATCCCTCCTTCCCCCTACCCCCCTTTTCCTCCTCCCTTTGTTTCTCTTTCCCTCCCCCTCTCTTTTCCTTCCTTCCTCCCTCCATTCTCCCCTCCCTCCTCCCCTCCTTCTATTCCTCCCTCTCTCCTTCCCCCCTTCCCCTCCCTCCTCCCCCTCCTTTTTTCTCTTCCCTCCCCCTCTCTTTCTTCCTTCCTTCTCCCTCCCCTCCTCCCTCCCTCTTTTCCTCCCTCCCTCCTGTTTTCTCCCTTCCTCCCTCCCTTCCCTCCATCCCTCCTTCCCCCTACCCCCCTTTTCCTTCCTCCCTCTTTGTTTCTCTTCCCTCCCCCTCTCTTTTCCTTCCTTCCTCCTCCATTCTCCCCCTCCTCCCCTCCTTCTATTCCTCCCTCTCTCCTTCCCCCCTTCCCCCCCCTCCTCCCCTCCTTTTTCTCTTCCCTCCCCCTCTCTTTTCTTTCCTTCCTTCCTCCCTCCCTCCTCCCCTCCCTCTTTTCCTCCCTCCCTCCTTTTTCTCCCTTCCTCCCTCCCTTCCCTCCATCCCTCCTTCCCCTACCCCCCTTTTCCTTCTCCCTCCTTTGTTTTCTTCCTCCCCCTCTCTTTTCCTTCCTTCCTCCCTCCATCTCCCCTCCCTCCTCCCCTCCTTCTATTCCTCCCTCTCTCCTTCCCCCCTTCCCCCCCCCCTTTCCTCCCTCCTTTTTTTCTCTTCCCTCCCCCTCTCTTTTCTTTCCTTCCTTCCTCCCTCCCTCCTCCCCCCTCCCCTTTTTTCCTTCCCTCCCTCCTTTTTCTTCCTCCTCCCGTTTTTCTCCTCCCTTCCTCCCTCCCTTCCCTCCATCCCCCTTCCCCTACCCCCCTTTTCCTCCCTCCCTCTTTTGTTGTCTCTTCCCTCCCCTCTCTTTTCCTTCCTTCCCCCCCATTCTTCCCCCCCCCCTCCCCTCCTTCTATCCTCCCTCTCCCTTCCCCCCGTCCCCTCCCCCTTTCCTCCCTCCGTTTTTCTCTTCCCTCCCCCTCTCTTTTCTTTCCTTTCCTTCCTCCCGCCCTCCTCCCCGCCCTCTTTCCTCCCTCCCTCCTTTTTCCTCCCTCCTCCCTCCCTTCCCTCCATCCCTCCTTCCCCTAACCCCCCTTTTTCCTTCCCCCCCTCTTTTTTCTCTTCCCGCCCCCCTCTCTTTTTCCTTCCTCCTCCCGTCTCCCCTCCCTCCTCCCCTCCTTCTAGTCCTCCCTCTCTCCGTCCCCCCCTTCCCCTCCCTCTTCCTCCCTCCTTTTGCTCTTCCCTCCCCTCTCTTTTCTTTCCTTCCTCTCATCCTCCCCCCTCTTTCCCTCCTCCCTCCTTTTTCTCCCTTCCACCCTCCTTTCCCTCCACCCTCCTCCCCCTACCCCCCCTTTTCCTCCCGCCCCCCTTTTTTCTCCTCCCTCCCCCTGGTTTCCTCCCTCCCTCCCTCCATTCTCCCTCCTTCTTTTCCGTTCCTCTCTCCCTCCTTTTTTCCTCCCCTCCCCTCTCTCTTTTCCTTCCTTCCTCCCTCCCCTCCCTCTTTTCCTCCCCCTCCTTTTTTCCCCCCCTCCCTCTTTTCATTCCTTCCCCTCCCTTGCTCCCTTGCTCCTTCTTTTTTTTTGGCATCTCAGGTTCCCTGATCAACCTGCTAATTGGAGAGCTATTTCTGCAATCTTCCCGAGGCTCCGGGTACGCATCGGACATTTTTACACTGGTTCCTGAACTACTTAACGTCTTAACTATTGTACTTAGAGGAGTCCACCTGCAGCTATTTTCAGACATCTCTCTGAGTAAGAAATAAAAAGACACCCCAGAAATCCTCCCCCTCCCTCTCTTTTTTTTAACCAGAATGATTAGAGTGGGTCCTCTGCCTGGGGGGGTGAATGTTGGAAATGTAATTGAAATGCAATTTACAGCTGTGTTGATCCATATCCTGGGTAATAGAAGCTTTAAATCCATATTTTTCAAGCTGCAAGTTAAGATATAGGCACTTCTGTTGTGGCCCAGCAGGAGCCGTTGGAGCTGCCACCAGACTCCAACAGCGAGGGGCCCTATGAGTCGGCTCTGGAGGATGTGGAGGCCCTGGACAGGGTTCTTCTCCGAGCAGGGCGCAGAGAGGCTGTTGGCCACCAGGGCACCTGAGCCTTGGACCAGTAGGGAGGAGACAAGGGAGTGTGATCCGATGTCAGCATTGGAGCAGTGGGGAGGAGCCAAGGGAGTTGTTCCTGGATGCCCAGCACAAAGACCTAATAATACAGTTAGTTCCTTAACTGTAAGGAACAGTTACGCAGTTACAGGAGATAATTGCACTCAGCTGGTGGTAATTAGGCTCCTCTCAGGACTATAAAGGATGATTGTGCACATGCCCCTTTGCAGGAGTCAACGTATTCACTAAAGTTGGAGAACTTTCATGGCTAGCTTGGCAGGCTGGATTGCTGCCAAGGTTAGTCTGTGCTGGCTTGCTGCCAACGTCTTGTCTGTGCTGGCTTTGCTGCCAAGGTCCTTTCTGTGTGTTAATAAATCCTTGCAGTATCTTTGTCTCAGCGTGCTTTGGTGTAGCGAGGCGGGGTGAACACTCTTCAATGCCCAGAATTCCCCAGCCAGTTGTGCTAGGGAATTCTAGGAATTCTGGGAGTTGAAGTCCACATATCTGAAAGCATGGTGGCTGGGGAATTCTGAGTGGGATTGAAGTCCGCACTCTTTAGAGCTTGCTGGCTGGGGAATTCTGGGATTTGAAGTCCACATACGTGAATGCATGTGGCTAGGGAATTCTGGGAGTTGAAGTCCACCCATCTTAAACCTGCTGGAGAAATCCAGCAGGGGAAGGAGGGATTTGGAAAAGGACCCCCCTCGGTATGGACCCTTTTTTCGAAAGAGATCTAGTAGATTCCTTTGGCTATCAAACTTTCTCCTTTGTCCTCCAGAAGATCATCGGGCGTTACAGCCTCCTCCTGGCCAGCCCTGTAAGCTTGGCGACTTTTATTTACATCTGGAAGTTCATCCCTGAAACAAAGAAAAGACGTTTTTGGAGATCAGGAGCCTGATACCTCCCACAAGGCCATAGCCAAGCCGAATCCTGCCTAGCAACACTCAAATTTTACTTCATGACTGTCCGCGGTATAGGAAGCATCCAGCTCTGCTTCCCCACCCCACCCCCACCCTCTGTTTTTCTGCAAAATTCTTGGATTTTGGCAGCTAGTGACCTATTTTTTTGGGTATGGGTTGTTCCTTTGTAAATAAAAAAAGGGTTTGTGTTTTGTTTTCATTAAAAAAATTTTTAGGGAGAGGACATAAATATGGAGTTCGTCTGCTGTCAGTTGTCACCCAAGTACCCCCAATTCTCATTGGCTGCCCCTCCAATTTGCCATTGCTTGATGCCTAGGATCCGTTCCATAAAATCCGATGGTGGGTGGAATCAAATGTGCCCTTCTCTCCTCAAATGCAGCCCCCAACTCTGGCATTAATTCAGGCCCCTAAACCAGATCGAGACCTAACACGGCATTTTTTATGACAGATGGATGGATGGTAGGTATATCTAGATAGATATAGTAGAAAGAGAGATACAGACAGACAGACAGACATATATAGATATAGATAGATAAGTAGAGAGAGAGAGAGAGAGAAATAGACACATACAGAGAGAGAGAGAGAGAGAGAAGAGAGAGAGAAATTGACATATAGAGAGATATATAGATAGGTAGTAGGCAGGCAGGCAGGCAGGCACAAGCAGATAGGCAGGCAAGCAGGCAGGCATACATACATACATACATACATACATACATACATACATACATACATATAAATAGATAAATGATAAATAGATAATAGATAAATAGATAAATAGATAAATAATAATAGATAAATATAAATAGATAAATAGATAATAGATAAATAGATAAATAGATAATGATAATAGATAAATAGATAAATAGATAAATAGATAAAGATAAATAGATAATAGATAAATAGTAAATAGATAAAAATAAAAGATAGATAATAGACATAGATAGATATTGAGAAGACAGACAGACAGACCTATATAGATATAGCTAGATAATAGACGAGAGAGAGATAAATAGACAGAGAGAGAGATAAATAACAGAGAGAGAGACATATATAGATATAGCTAGATACTAGACAGAGATAGAGATAAATAGACAGAGAGAGAGATAAATGACAGAGAAGAGAGATATATAGATATATATAGATAAATTGACATAGAGAGAGATATATAGATAGGTAGTAGGTAAGCAGACAGGCCGCAGGCAGATGGCATACATACATACATACATACATATATACACACATACACACATACATACAATATAAATAGATAAATAGATAAAAATAAACAGACATAGATAGATACTGAGAGAGAGAGAGAGAGAGAGAGAGAGACATATATGGATAAATATATATAGATATAGATAAATGGACATAGAGATAGATAGGTAGTAGCAGGGGTGGGTTCCTCCCGGTTTGCACTCGTTCGCACGAACCGGTTCGTCGGAACCCGAAGTAATTAACTTCCGGAACGCCGGTACCAGTCCTGGCCCCTGTCGCTGCAAAGCACCCTTTTGCCGGCGCGTCGCAGCTCACTTGCTCATTCCCCCGCCCATCCGCAGCTCGCTCCCGCTTCCCCGCCCGTCCGCACTAAGCCCAGCCTGCCGCTCACTGATTGGCTGGAGTCCACCAATCATGAGCGGGCTGGAGGTGAAGCAAAGCTTTTTTCGCGCTGACCTCCATTTGAAATTCCCTTCGGCCTTCGCTTGCTGCTTCCCCCTCAGGTAAGCACAAAGCCCCAGCAGCAGGACTCGGAGGCTTCGGGTGGGTGGTGGCGGCCCAGCTTTCGTGAGGGAAGGCCTCCGGCCTTTGCTCACGAAAGCTGCGGGCTCGCGTGCACTACGCGGCGAAGCTGGGGGGGCGGCGGTAGCGGTGGCGGTAGCGACTAAGTGTGGGGGGGGCGGCCTAGCTTTCGTGAGGGAAGGCCTCCAGGCCTTCCCTTGCAAAAGCTGCGGGTTCGCGTGCACTACTTGGCCGAAGGCAGGTGCTGGGGGTGGCCTTAGCGGCGGCGGTAGCTACGGTAGCGGCATTAGCAAGCCACTCCCATCTGTCACATGGGGGCAGCCACGCCCACAAGGAGCCGCCACGCCCACTGAGTAGGTTCGAACAATTTTTGAAACCCCCCCTGGTAGGTAGGTAGGTAAAACAACAGACAGGCATATATAGATATAGATAGATAAATAGGTAAAATAAAAAATAGACAGATATATATATAGATAGATAGATAGATAGATAGATAGATGATAGATAGATATAGATAGATAGAGATAAATTAACATATAGAAGATAGGTAGGTAGGTAGATAGTAGATATATATCACACACACACACAAACACACACACACAGATATATTTTATTTGGCAACAGTAAATATTGGTTTCTGTCATGATGGACTCTTGTGACGAGCCGATTGACAGATGATGGAAGCAGTTAGCTTCCTCCCATAATTGGGCTTACCAGGGTTGTGACTATATATATATATATATAATATATATATATATTATGTATTCTGTATGTAGGTAGGTAGGTAGGTAGTAGGTAGGTCGGTAGGTATATGATAGATAGATATAGATAGATAGATAGATAGATAGATAGATAGATATATAGACACACATATACATATACATATACATATACATATACATACATATACATATACATATAATTATATATATATAGTGTCACAACCCCTGGTATGCCCCAATTATGGGAGGAAGCTAACTGCTTCCATCATCTGTCAATCGGCTTGTCACAAGAGGTATGGCTAGCTGATGAGAGCTAAATAGCTTGAAATAGATCTATACTAGTCTCCCTTTATTATTTATCAGCACAAATAAAAACACACACACACATTATAGATAGATAGCTAAATAGATAAATAGACAGATAGATATCTAGAGAGACAGACAGACAGACATATATAGATACTATATATAGATATAGATAAATGGACATGATAGATAGATAGATAGATAGATAGATAGATAGATATAGATAGATAGATAGTAGATAGATAGATCTCACACACACACACACACACACACACATATATATATATGAGAGTGGGGATATGTATGTACATCTCATAGAGATACCATGGAAAGGCAGGTAGGTAGGTGGATGAGAGAGAAATAACAGACAAGATAGATGATACAGATAGATGATTGATTGATTGATTTGATTGATAGATCCGTAGGTAGGTAGGTTAGACAGACAGGCAGACAGACAGAAGTGAGAGAGGGAGGTCATGTATGTACATCTGGATATATAGATAAATGCAGAGATAGATACTGTGGAAAGGTAGGTAGGTAGATAGGTGGATGAGAGGAGAAATAGACAAGATAGATGATAGAGAGAAAGAAATAGACAAGATAGAAGAAAACAGCTTGTGGTCGCATTGACCGATGATCTCTGGAGAGCTAGGGATGGAGGCCATGCTTCCATCCTAGTTCTCCTGGACCTCTCAGCGGCTTTCGATACCATCGATCATGGTATCCTTCTGCGACGACTGCGGGAGATAGGGGTGGGCGGCACTGTCTTGCAGTGGTTCTCCTCCTATCTCTCGGACAGGTCGCAGTCGGTGTTAGTGGGGGGGCAGAGATCGTCCCTGAGGCCCTAACCTATGGGGTGCCGCAGGGGTCGTCCTATCCCCCTACTATTTAACATTTACATGAAACCGCTGGGCGAGATCATCCGAAGGCACGGGATAAAATATCACCAATATGCGGACGATACACAGTTGTATCTGTCCGCCCCGTGCCAACTCAATGAAGCGGTGGACGTGATGAACCGGGGACGGAAGCCGTTAAAGACTGGATAGAGCAAACAAGCTGATACTCAACCCAGACAAGACCGAGTGGCTGTTGTGTTTCCCTCCCCAAAATTTGACCACCATACCATCACTCAGCTGGGGGGACAAAATTTAAACCCCCAGAAGGGCCCGCACTTGGGAGTCCTCCTGGATTCACAGCTAACTTTTGACCACCATCTCTCAGCTGTGACCAGGGGGCATTTGCCCAGGTTCGCCTGGTGCGCCAGTTCGGCCCTACCTGAATCGGGAGGCCCTCACAACAGTCACTCGAGCCCTTGTGATCTCTAGGCTGGATACTGTAATGTGCTCTACATGGGGCTGCCCTTGAAGCATCCGAAGACTTCAGCTAGTCCAGAATGCGGCCCGCGCGAGTGATTGTGGGCACACCACGGTTCGCCCACATAACACCGATCCTCCGTGAGCTGCACTGGCTACCTGTTGGTCTCCGGGTGCACTTCAAGGTCCTACTCACCACCTACAAAGCGCTCCATGGTAGTGGATCTGGCTATTGAGAGACCGCCTTCTGCCAATTACCTCCCTGCATCCCATCAGATCGCATAGAGTTGGCCTCCTCCGTATTCCATCCGCCAGTCAGTGCCGACTGGAGACTACTCGGAGGAGAGCCTTCTCTGTTGCGGCTCCGACCTATGGAACAATCTCCCGTGGAGATTCGTACCCACCACGTCCAGGCCTTCCGCACAGCCCTCAAGAAACTGGCTAACCCTCAGGCCTGGGGATAATCTTATTTCGCCCCTCCCGAATGCTGAGTGAATGTTGAGTTTTATTGTCTAATTTACTTTGTGCACATTTCTTTTTTCGTATTGTCCTACACTCCCCTTCCTTTTTTGATTGTAAGCCGCCCTGAGTCCCTCAGGGAAAAGGGCGGCCTATAAATAATAAATCCATCCAATCCATGATAAATGAGAGAGAGAGAGAGAGAGAAATCAAGTCTGCCTGACCCTTGGCAATTGCCTGCATGAGTCTCTGCTGTTTCGGGGTCCCATTTGGCAACCCTGGTCGTCTTCGCGGGGCAGAGAGCAAGGATCTGGCCCCAAATCACACAGCTGCCTTCCTGCCTAGGCAGGACGGCCTCACTCTTCTAGGTGACCTAATATATTCTTTGATGAAGTACTATGGCGAAAGAGGGAGGCAGAGCTTAGGAATGTGGAAAAGCCAGTCGGGCATCTGCTCGATTAGCCATCCTCACCCCATCCCTGCGAGGTGGGCAAGCACGAGCTGCTACTAGCCAAGCCAGGATGGCAACCTAAAGGAATCCAGGCTATCTTTCGCGGCGGTTCGGGTGCGATGATGGCTAGAGAAATGGTTTCTATTGTTTATTTGTTTGCAGAACTCTCGAATGGCTTCTTTGCAGAAAACTTTTGCGATGAAAAATATGCACACGTTTCTTTTCACAGGTGTGAACAATGGTTTGGGGGGGGGTTGAGCTAAAAAGGTAAAGATTCCCCTTGCACATCTGTGCTAGTCGTTCCCAACTCTAGGGGGCGGTGTTCATCTCCGTTTCAAAGCCGAAGAGCCAGCGCTGTCCGAAGACGTCTCCATAGTCACGTGGCCGGCATGACTCAACTCTGAAGGTGCACAGAACGCTGTGACCTTCCCACCAAAGATGTTCCCTATTTTTTCTTCTTGCATTTTTTAACGTGCTTTCGAACTGCTAGGTTGGCGGAAGCTGGGACAAGTCACAGGAGCTCACTCTATTTTTGAGCTAGGGGATTCTAATACCCAGCACTCAACAGGCAAACAGGGAATTTGCGGGGAAAGGACAGGTGTACGATGCACCAACTGTGCAAAATAGATTTTCATTGCTTTTCCTGGGTATTTTCACCCACATTTCCTTGCAAGGCAATTTGTTTGAGTTGTGAGTCTTGCTCTTTTCTGTTGCCAGCGGATGCATTTTCCTTTCCCCCCACCTCACATTTTTGTTGCAGTTAATCTCAGGGGCTGCCCCAAAGAGGAGGGAGTCAAGCTATTCTCCAAAGCACCTGAGGGCAGGACAAGAAGCAATGGTGGAAATACCAAGGAGAGAAGCAACTTGGAACTCAGAAAATTTCCTGACAGTTAGAACAATTAATCAGTGGACAACTTGCCTCCAGAAGCTGTGAATGCTCCAACCTGGAATTATTTAAGAAGATGGACAACCCTTTGTTTGAAGTGATGTAGGGTTTCCTGCCTAAGTAGGGGGTGGACTAGAAGACCTTCAAGGTCCCTTCCAACTCTGTTATTCTATTCTAGTCTAATTAAGGGGCACAGGATTGGTCCCAAAGGATGCTGTACGTTTTGGGACAAGACTTATCTTACCTCTTGACCTTCAAGTATCTTCTTGTGTAATCTCTCAACCACTGCATTACCCCCCCCCCCTACCTACCCTGCAGAATTTCGAACGAAGGGAGCTGTGTTTGTTTATCTGTCCCGGTGACAGTTTTGTGGCTAAGAAACGCCGCAGCTTTCCTTTTCTTGCCAAGTAAGGGTGTTACAGGGCAGGTGTGCAATGCTCCCAGCCTACCTACCTACCTACCTACCTTCCTTCCTTCCTTGCCGACAAATACACCGGGCTGAGGTTCGAAACGATCCCAGTGAGGAATTGCAAATTGCAGGAAAATATATATATATAAATGAATTTGTTTTTATTTAACGACTCGTCCTGGCCTTCACCTTTTTTTTCCTTTTGCAAAGTGGCAGCTGAGGGACAGAGGGAAATCTTTGTCCCCAGCATCCAAAGAGCAAAAAGCCAAACTGTGAAGTAACTTGGTTTGTCAACCAAAGTCCGAAGGCAGGACAGGAAAAAACAATCGTTCGTTTTAGCTTGATTTTTTTTCCCATCTTGCAAGTTGTGGGTTGTTGTTTTTTTTTAAATCCTTCCTCTGGTTTGGATGCGAAAAGGGGCTGACAGGGAAATAGGTAAGTTGAGGAGGGGCACTTCAAATGTGGGAATGGAGTGTGGGTGAAAAACACAACCCTGATTTGGAGCGTGTAAAAAAAGGTTTGTATGTGTGTGTGATTTTGTACCATTAGCATTGTGTCTATCTTGCTTATAATGAACAGAATGTTTTCCTCTTTCTTCCTATCCTAGGCTGTATTTTATCCCATATTTTTTAAAGGAAAAAAAAAACCAGCCTTTTTGTTTTGATTTCTTTTTTTTTCCTGAAAAGTTTTTTTTTTTATTCTCTTACATACAATTATAGGTAGACATTCACATAGTTGTTCTTCTTCTTGACATTTGTCATTCTTATGCATTTGTTATTCCATTTAAATGTTATAATATATAGTTTGGGATGCTTTATTTAGCAGACCTTCCGCCTGTTTTAACACTACCTTATTTTCCCTTTCTTTTCTCCCTCCTCTTCTCTACTTCCTTCCTTCCTCCTCTCCTTTCCCTTCCTTCTTTCCTTCCCTTTCTCCTATTCCTACGCTTCCCCTTCCTACTCTCCCTCCTTCTCTTCTCTCCCTCCCCCCTCCTCTCCTTCCCTTCCTTCTTCCCTTATCTCCCCTACTCCTACTCTTCCTCTTCCTACCCTCTCCTTCCCTTTCTCCCTTCCACCCTGCTCTCCTTCCCTCTTCTCCTCTCGTCCTCTCATTCTTTCTCCCTTTCTTTTCTGTTGTTGTTATAGGTGTCTCTTTCAAATCTCAATTTATGTTTTCTTGGAGTGGTATTTCCGCAAACCCAATATAATTTATTATCATTTCTTATTCCCTTCCCTAGCCTTTTGGTTTTGATTTCTATCGGATGGTCATCGTTTATTATTTTATTAATCGGAAGCATTTTCCCTGGGTTTTTTCCCCCCTCTCTTGATTGGCATCTTATCAGCAGGATAAATAAAATCATTTTATTTAATGCAGAAACACGGAAACACAGCAGGTTGCAGTTTTAGAGTTGAGCCATTATTCATGAACTCTACTAGTTCTTTCTTTCTTTCTTTCTTTCTTCTTTCTTTCTTTCTTTCTTCTTTCCTTCCTTCCTCCTTCTTCTTCTTTCTTCTTTCTTTCTTTCTTTCTTCTTTCTTCTTCTCTTTCTTTCTTTCTTCTTTCTTCTTCTACTTCTCTTTTCTTCTGAGTTTAGCTTCTGAGTTTCCAGCTGGGCTGACTCGTTGCAAAGTTTTTTTTGTTTTTTTTAACAATTTCCCAGTGATCCTCAGGGTTATTTATGCAGACGACTCTAAAAGCAAAGTGAATGATTTGTAGTTCAAAAGATGAATAAAAGGGACTGCCGGAAAAGGAAATGCATTATTTTCTGTGCCGGGACAGTGGTCCCTGATTGAGAGATGAAGCCCCATCAAGTTGCTAGTCCTCAGGCTCAATTCCAACTTCTGCAATCTGGGCTCATGGGCCCTTTGTACGTCTCCCTTTTTGATGGGATCGTGTCTTTATGAGGAGTTAATTCAGGGGCCAGATTACAGGCATAGTCCTCCACTTACCACCATAATGGAGGCCAAAATTTCCATTGTTAAGTGAGGCATTTGTTAAGCGAGTTTTATCGCATTGTATGACCTGCCTTGCCACTGTTGTCAGCGAATCACTGCAGTCCTTTAGTTAATAGCCCGGCTGTTAAGTGGAACTGGCTTCCCCATTGTCAGAAGGTTGCAAAAGGGGATCATCTCTCACCCAGCAACCATCATAAATACGAGTCAGTTGAATGAATTTTGCTCATGGGGATGCTGCAGGGGTCATAAATATGAGGAACAGTCATAAAGTCACTTTTTCCAGTGCAGTTGTAGCTTTGAACCGTCACTAAACGTTCTGGAATCACGAAAACTCAATTTATACAACTGAGAAATAATTAAAATGCTAGACTAATTCCAGTCTAAAGGAAAAAGTAAAAGTTCCCCTCGAACATATGTGCTAGTCGTTCCCAACTCTAGAGGGCGATGCTCATCTCCGTTTCAAAGCCGAAGAGCCAGCGCTGTCCGAAGACGTCTCCGTGGTCATGTGGCCGGCATGACTCAACGCCGAAGGAGCACGGAAGGCTGTTCCCTTCCCACCAAAGGTGGTTCCTATTTTTCTACTTGCATTTTTACGTGCTTTTGAACTGCTAGGTTGGCAGAAGCTGGGACAAGTCACAGGAGCTCCCTCCATTACCCCACTAGGGATTCGAACCGCCAAACTGCCGACCTTTCTGATCGACAAGCGCAGCGTCTTAGCCACTGAGCCACCTTAATAATAATTCCAGTCTGGGCCAAAAAATACAAAAATCAATGTATTACTGACCCAAACACTCTCAGCTGGCACCAAAGTCCATTTTTACTGCTACCTCTGTGAATTCCAAATTAATTTTTACCTCATCACGTGATTTTTTATTTCAAACACCACCACCCCCCCCCAATCACCTTTGACACTCATCAGCTGGTGTAGAAGCTGGCTTTTAAATCCCAACTCTCTGCAAATAAAACTTGGATACTTAAAAAGAAATGTTTTTTTTAAAAAAGCCAGGGGCTTTTTAAATATTGGAATTGGCAGCATTTGAGTTGCCATGCCAAGAATTTTTATTTCAACCGAAGCCAGATTTCAACCTTCGCAAATATTATTTTGGATCCCATTCAGTGGAGGTTTCCGGGGAATGCAATAATAATAATAATAACAACCTAATTCCTTTCATCTGCCTCTAGTCTGCTTGTCCCAGGAAAACATTTCACCTGCTTTTAAACCTTATTTGAAAACCTGTCATTTTCACTCCAGATTCTTGGCTGGGCTACGCACTCTTTCTGTATACATTTAGGAAGTGAAAAGGTAACTTTAGCTGGGATACAATATAATAGAATGGAGAAGAGAAGAGAAGAAGAGAAGAGAGAATAAAATAAAAGAACAGAATGGAGAATAGAATAGAGAATATAATAGAATAGAATAGGAATAGAATAGAATAGAATAAAATAGAATAGAATAGAATAGAATTCTTTTATTGGCCAAGTGTGATTGGACACATAAGGAATTTGTCTTTAGTGCATATGCCCTCCGTGTAAATAAAGAAAAATAAAAGATAATGCATATATCAAGAATCATAAGATACAACACTTAGTAATAGTCATAGGTTACTAATAAGCAATCATAGGAAACAAATAAAAACAATATAAATTGTAAAGATACAAGCAACATGGTTATAGTCATAAGTGGAAAGAGATAAGATACTAGGAAGGAAGAGAAGAATAATAGTAATACAGTTTTAGTAAATTATTGACAGTGTTGTGGGAATTGTTTAGCAGAGTGATGGCGTTTGGGGGGGGAACTGTCCTTGTGTCTAATTGTCTTGTGGCAGTGCTGTATAGTGTCGTTTTGAGGGTAGGAGTTAAAACAATTTACGTCCAGGATGCGAGGGGTCTGGAGATATTTTCACAGCCCTCTTGTTGACTCCTGCAGTGTCCAGGTCCTCAATGGAAGGCAGGTTGGCAGCCATTGTTTGTTCTGCAGTTCTGATTCTCCTCTGAAGTCCGTGTGTGTCTTGTTGGGTTGCAGAGCCAAACCAGGCAGTTACGGAGGTGCAGAGGACAAGACTCCATCATTCCTCTGTGGAACAGAAATCAGCAGCTATTTGGGCAGTTTGAGCTTCCTGAGTTGGCGCAGAAAGAACATTCTTTCTTGTGCTTTTTTGATGACGTTTTGGACGTTAGGGGTCCATTTGAAGTCTGGAGATATGAAAGAACCCAGAAACTTGAAAGTCTCTACTATTGATGCTACATTGTCTAGTATTGTAAGAGGAGGTATCATGGGAGGGTTTCTCCTAAAATCCCCCCTCCATTTCTATGGTTTTGAGTGCATTTAGTACAAGATTGTTCTGGCTGCACCAGGAGGCTGGTTGCTCAACCTCCCATCTGTATGCAGATTCATCGTTATCTCGAATGAGACCCATCACTGTTATCTTAAAAGAGCGAAAGAAGCTTACTAAAATTTTGCTAGGGGTGGTTTGGGGCTATTGAAATTGAGACAGGCTGATGGGTGGTGGTGCTCACCTAACAGAGATAATCTTAATTCATGCTCATCTGATTAGATTACGCTAATCCCATCCAGTTTTATTCTGCTTAATCCTGGGTGTGTTTATGCGCGGGTGAGAATCCTAAGTTTGTAGCAGCTGCAAAGTTTGTGGGTGTGGTTGGATCCACACATGGGAGGTTACTTCCTTAAATTACAGGAAAGTCCTCCATTTATGACCCCAAAAATTGAGCCCAAAATTTATGTTGCCAAGGGAGAAATGTGTGAGTTCCGTCCCATTTTTGCACATTTGTTAAGCGGATCGCTCGACGGTTACATTAGCCATACAGTCATTAAGTGAATTTGGCTTCCCCCTCCTGACTTTGCATGTCAGAAGATCACAAAGGTGCATCACTGCAACCGTCGTAAATGTGAGTCAGTTGCCAAGCCTCTGAATTTTGATCACACGATGTTGCAGCGTGAAAAATGCCATTAGCCACACTTTCCAAGGTCGTCGTAACTTGGAAGAGTGACTGAGCAAATTGTTGTAACTCAAGGACTACCTGTGGGTCTTGAAACAGTTTCTAGTTTGGCTATTAGGAGAAGCTTCAATGATTGAGTTTAGTTTGATGGGCTTGCAACATGGTGTAAACTACAGTTAAAAGCTCAAAGGGAAACCGTAAGCCAGCTATTAGAGTTTGGATCAAACAGAAAGAGTAAGGAAGTAATTAAAAATTGGTATATACGAAGTGAGTATTTAGAATACCTTGTTGAAAAATGAAGGAATAACATCTTTGTTTGAATGTATGATGTACAAGGACAATAATGAACATAAACATACTCGATAGTTGATTGGTGGGATTACATAATTGAAAACAGTGATCTACAAATATAAATGGTTTCATATCGGGGTCTGTGATTATATAAAGGTATAAAGGTATATTGTTATTATTGTTATTAAACAGACAATCAAGAACGTAAGGGAATTAGGTTTATTGGAAAAAATATTAATTGTAATTGAATATACATTGTACAATGAAAGTGAGGTATTTAGTATATTAGATGAAAAATCTGTGATTGTAAATGTCATTGAGAATATGGATGCAAAAACACTTGTAACCAAACGTAATGGATGAGATTATTTTTTTAATAGTTTTTTTTTATGTTTAAAGATAAAAAAAACAGATTGCAAAAAAAAAGAGAAGAGTTTAGTCCAATGCAGAAACCAAGTTAGCACTGTTTTACTTCTTCCTTAATGGTTTTTCTACTACAGGTAGTTCTCGACTTACAATGATTCATTTAGTGACGCTTTTATGACCGTTATTCCCCATTACAACTATTGCCCGCGATAAAAATCCAGGTGCTTGGCAACCGATTCCTGGGGGATCACGTGATTTGCGACCTTCAGACCAGCCAAGTGGATTGTGGGGGGGGGAGGGAGCCAGACTCCCTTAACCATTGTTTTACCAATTTAACCACCTGCGGCGCTTCACTTAACAATGGTGGCAAGGAAGCTCTGTCCGATGGGACAAACCTCACTTAGCGACCGCTTCGGTTAGCCACGGTTGGGCTCTACTGTGGTTCTGTGCAGAAGTTTGGGAGAAACAGATTTTTCAATGTTTCCAGGGTTTCGCTCCCTGCAATTCTGCAAAGCCTCCTACACACACAATGTGCCAGCCACTTTAATGAATTATGGAATGATTGAATAAACAGAGTTGGAAGGGACCTTGGAGGTCTTCTAGTCCAACCCCCTGCTTAGGCAGGAAAGCAGTGTTGCAAAAACACGCCATTAAAAACAGCAAATGTGGAATTCCTAGGAGCCCAGAATGGACCCCAGGGAACAGGGCCACCTAAGATCAAAGTATGTCTTTATAAAATCTACCTCTCATCTCCTGGGGACAGAAAAAAAGGCAAAACACCTGTTTATTGTCTGGATAAGAGGAAGGTTTAATGATTGATGGATCCCCGTCAGCCTCCCTCCGGAGTTAAGCCAGAGATCTCTGCCCCAAGCCGATAGCAATCTGGGCCCTTGTTGAAAGCAGCAGGAGGCGGTTGAACAGAGGAGGAGGTGGAGAATGAAAGGGGAAAGGGATGAAAGGAAAAAGGAAGGAGAGAGGGAGAAGGAATGTTCTCTTCTTTCTCTTTCTATCTCTCTCTTTCCATCTCTCTCCCTCCAAAGTCTCTTTTCAGTTGCAGAGAAGCTGGCGGGGGGGGGGGGGGGGGAAGAGGGGTGGAGGCGATTAAGAAAAGGATTAAGATAAGAGATAAGGTGGAGGAATGCAAGAGGGAGGGGAGGAATGCTTGGGTGGAGAAACAGATATGCAAGGATTTGGGGAATCCTTGACAGGTGGAAGACAATAACTTGGTCCTTAATACCAATAAGATCAAGGAGCTTACAGTGGACTATAGAAGGAATAGATCAGACATCCATCCCTTTCTTATCAATGGAGTGGAGCAAGTAGCCACACTTTAGATTTCAGGGTGTTATCATAAAAAGAGGACCTGGCCTGGGGCAACTCACATTGCAACCCTGGTTCAAAAGGGCCAAGCAGAGATTATATGACCTGAGACTTCTCAGGGAAACAACAACTGAATGGAAAACTGATGATGACCTTCTACTGCTTCACCATAGAGAGTATTTTAACTTACTGCACCTGTGTCTGGTTTGCCAATTGCACAGGGGCGGATAGGACAGCGCTCCAGAGGGTTAAACGTCATTGCCCAGAGGATCCTGAGTTGCCCCTCTCCCCTCTTTGGAAGAGCTTTATAGCTCCCGCTACCTTAAATAAGTTCAAAACATCCTTAAAGACCGATTTCATCCTAGGCACCCCCTTTTTTGTTGAACTATTACCATCTGGCAACCGGTACAGGGCAGTAAAAACAAATAGGCTGAAAAACAGCTTCTATCCCAGGGCAGTAACTATATTGGATTCTAGGTTCACCGACAAAAGGTCGAACGACAAAACCGTGCCTGACTAAACTGCGGTGACAAATGAGTGCTGAATCGCGCCGACAACAGCGTGGCGACAGAAGCGCGCTGTAAAACTAAACCTAACCCTAAACCTAACCCTAAATGTAACACTAACCCTAAACCTAACCCTAAACCTAACCCTAACCCTAACCCTAACCCTAAACCTAACCCTAAACCTAACCCTAAACCTAAACCTGCTAAACGTAATGCTAAACCTAACCCTAAACCTAAACCTAACCCTAAACCTAAACCTAACCCTAAACCTAAACCTAAACCTAACCCTAACCCTAACCCTAACCCTAAACCTAACCCTAAACCTGCTAAACGTAATGCTAAACCTAACCCTAAACCTAACCCTAACCCTAACCCTAAACCTAAACCTGCTAAACGTAACGCTAAACCTAATGCTAAACCTAACCCTAAACCTAACCCTTACCTTAACTTAAATCGCCCTTCTGCCGACGCACTGTTGTAAATCGCCCTTCTGTCGACGTGCTGTGTCGGCGCGTTGATGATGTCGCGGTTTTAGCGACACAGTTTAGTCGGGCGTGGTTTTGTCGTTCGCCCTTTTGTCGGGTCACAGGATTCTATGCTATCGTGCAGTGACAGTGAGAAACTTTTTCTTACGGTGTGCCAAAATTGTCCAACCAATTTCGTTCCCGAACTTCCGTTTGGCCCGTTGGGGCCATTATTTGTCCTCCGCAGCCCTCCGGAGGCTTTCTGGAAGCTTAATGTACACAGAGGGCAGCATTTAATTTCGTTGTACCGTGTGCCGTGACAATAAAGTAAAGTAAACTGAACTAAGAATGGTACAACCTTAGCCCCATTTTTAGCGCAGCCATCATGGTGCTCCGTCCCGTAGAACTGACTGCAAAATCAGAAGCAATCAATGATCGAGATACAGATAGTTCTTAAGCCCCAAATTTTGTGTGGTTAAGTGAAGATCTTTGTGAAGGGAGTTTGGCCTCCTTTTACGACCTTCATTCTATCTTTACGACCTTCGGTCTCTAGCCACCATTCGGTCAGTGAATCCCTGCAGCTGTGAAGTGAACTGCGCCGTTGTTACGCGAAGCGGGCTTCCCCAATGTCAGGAGGTCGCAAAAGGGGATCGCGTGACCCCCACCGTCATAAATACGAGTCGGTTGCCAGGTGCCTGAATTTCGCTCATGTGACCGGGGGAAAGTTGCACCAGTCGTGGGAAAACAGCCATCGGCCATTTTTTCCCCAGCGCCGTTACAACTTTGAACCGTCACTAAATGAATGAGTCGTAAGTCGAGAAATGCCTGGAGTGGCTTAATTCGAGAAGGGGCTTGAGGCTTGGTTGAGAATCGGTTGAGAGTGTCCTTTTTTGTGGGTGTTGTTTTTATGCAAGGCAACATTCCCACATTGCTTTTCTCATTGGCCCTTCTGTGAGGCTCCACAAGGCTGGGAAAAAAATATGTTTCCACCCTAGCTGTTGGGAGGGAAAATTCTGTGTTACGCAACAGTGTGCATTGCATACTCGTATGCTTGGCAGCGCAGTGTGGCCTTCACCTTCATCCAAAGCCTGTTTCCACAGGTATTAGTGCCCAGCTGGTTGGGATGATTAATAGCGCCAATAAATCTTTGCCTGCTTGTACCTTACTCAGCTCTTTCTCTCCTTTTCACCGTGCTGAGGACTAGAAACTTGACAGGGCTTCGAAATTTAAAGTGCAGAATTCTGGTTAGGATCACATGTCCAGCTTCACTGCTTCGCCACCCCCCCAAAAAAAATCCCACGGAGTTTTTGACTTATTCTGCTGAATATATTCCTTTATTTTTGAAAGGGCGTCTGTCGTCCAGCTTTTTGGCACCATCTCATTGCCTTTTTATGTAAGAGGTTGGCTCCAGGATAAAACTATTTATTTGGCAAATCGAGAACAAGAAAGGAAAAGGTTTAGATTCTCCATTAGCTTTAGGGTCCTCTATTGGGGTTTTGATGTACATCTGGGAAGGGATTAGAAAATCCATGCAAGCACAAATGCGATTCTACGCAAGAGATGAAGAAAATACAAAAGGGAAGGAAGAGGGAGGAGTAAGGAAGGAGTAAGGGGAATGTAAGGAGTAAGGGGAATGTAAGGAGGGTGTCTGGGAGTAAGGGGAGAAGGAAGGTTTGAGGGGAAAGGGAAGTAGGAGGGGAGTGTTAGAGGGAGAAAGGAAAGTTGGAGGGGGTAGATGGGTGTATGGAGGAGGTGGGGTTGTGAATGATGAGTTGTGTTTCCTTTTTACTTGTTCGTTTTCCCTTTTCTTTTTTTTTCTTTTTTTTTTTTCCTTTCTTATAGTAAATACCCTGTATATAAATGATTGCAAATGGAATGTGAAAATTGAATAAATATTTTGAAAGAAAAGAAATACAAATGCTATTTGAGGGGGATTGCTTATTTTATTACGCAATGAAAAAACCAACATGAATTTTCAGGGCAGGGATGAATCCTTCACTTGGAATCTTATTGACCTGAGGACAAATGCAGATTTATTGATTAACAATAGAGTTTGCTCTGCTTGATAATATTATAATTAGGATGGAAATCAGACTTTGCTTCCTCTGAGAACTTACGATTTCCCATTTGTGCAATGATCTTGGACTGCAGCAGCTAAAAGTAAAAGAAAGAAAGAAAAAGACTGGGTGCTTTGATAGCGTTTGAGTTATCAGTCAGTTAAATTGTTCTTATTAACTGAACATTTGCTGACTTGGAAAGCAGTACCAAGATCAGCTGGGCTCAGCAAAAAAACAACTAATCAGGTAAACACCATATATATAATCCACACCGGTTAAGAGGAGCGGGCTTATTCAGAAAACTTAGAATAACTTTGCTGTCACTTTAAATCTACACTAATTGGCATACATTAAAATGAAATTTCATGGCATTCAGCTCACTAAGGGTCAGCACCAAAATTGACCAAAATTGAGCCAGAAATTTCTGTCGCTAAGGCAAGGCGGTGATCAAGGGAATTTTGGGCCCGTTTTACGACCTTGCTTGCTACGATTTGTTAAGTGATTCACTGCAACTGTTAAGTTAGTAATACGGCTATAAAATGAATCTGGCTTCCTTCAATTTGCTTGTCCGAAGGTCGCGAAAAAGGGACCACATGACCACAGGACACTGCAACTGTCATATATATGAGTCAGGGAGCCGGAACACAGCAACCGTCATATATATGAGTCAGATGCCAAATGTCCAAATTTGGATCACGTAATCGTGGGAATGCTGCAAGGATGGTTAAGGGTGGGGGAAACGGTCATAAATCACCTTTTTCAATCTTGTTGTGAGTTTATTAGTTACTAAAGAAACAGTCGGAAATCGAAAACTATCGGTATCCACTTTCTAAAGGATGTGGATCCCGGATTTTGGAAGGTGGCAGCTGCAAAAAGTCACTTATTTTTCCCAGGGTTGGAATTTGGAGGAAAGGGGAAGGGGAGAAATTCTGAGAGATGACCTAATAAGGAGAGGAAATGAATTTTGGCCTCTGGTCATTTCTGGTTTAAATGTGATGACTATCCACTTGAATTTTACTCTCTAGGAACTTGCCTAAGGTTAGGTCAAACCTGGCTCAACAGCGGTAACTGTAAGAGGGTGGACATTCACTTAAAATATGAGCCAGTAGTGTGTCGCAGCAGCCCCAAAAAACAATGCAATCCTATGCTGCATTAAAATACCACTTTATAAGGCCTTGGGAAGGCCACACTTGGAATATGGCATCCAGTTTTGGTCGCCACGATGTAAAAAAGATGTGGAGACTCTAGAAAGAGTGCAAAGAAGAGCAACAAAGAGGATTTAGGGGACTGGAGACTAAAACCTATGAAGAACGGTTGCAGGAACTGGGTATGTCTAGTTGAATGAAAAGAAGGACCAGGGGAGACATGATAGAAGTCTTCCAATATCTCAGGGGCTGCCCCAAAGAAGAGGGAATCAAGCTATTCTCCAAGGCACCTGAGGGCAGGACAAGAAGCAATGGGTGGAAACTAATCAAGAAGAAGCAATTTAGAACTGGGGAGAAATTTCCTGACAATTAGAACAATTAATCAATGGAACAGAATTTGCCTCCAGAAGTTGTGAATGCTCCAGCACTAGAAGTCTTTAAGAAGATGTTGGATAGCCATTTGTCTGAAATGGTATAGGGTTTCCTGCCTAGGCAGGGGGTTGGACTAGAAGACCTCCAAGGTCCCTTCTAACTCTGCTATTGCATTGTATTGTATAACATAAGGATAGAATCAAGATCACGTGAAGTATTGGTACCACCATTTTTATAAAGCCTTAGTAAGGCCACACTTGGAATACTGCATCCAGTTTTGGCCACCACATTATAATAAAGACGTAGAGATTTTGGAAAGAGTGCAGATAAGAGCAACCAAGATGATTAGGGGACTAGAGGCTAAAACATACGATAAACCGTTGCAGGAATTGGATATATCTAGTCTGGTGAAAAGGGACATGGTGGCTCAGGGGCTAAGACGCTGAGCTTGTCGATCAGAAAGGTCAGCAGTTCGGCGGTTCAAATCCCTAGCAGCACGTAACGGAGCGAGCTCCCGTGACTTGTCCCAGCTTCTGCCCACCTAGCAGTTCGAAAGCACGTAAAAAATGCAAGTAGAAAAATAGGGACCACCTTTGGTGGAAGGGAACAGCATCCCATGCACCTTCGGTGTTGAATCATGCCGGCCACATGACCACGGAGACGTCTTCGGACAGCTCTGGCTCTTTGGTTTTGAAACGGAGATGAGCACCGCCCCCTAGAGTCAAGAACGACTAGCACATATGTGCGAAGGGAACTTTTACAGTTATCTTTTAGTCTAGTGAAAGGAAGACTAGGGGTGACATGATAGCAGTCTTCCAATATTTGAGGGGCTTATTTTCTAAAGCACCAGAAGATAGGACAAGAAACAATGGTAATTGCTAATCAATGCTAATCAATACAATAACTAATCAAGGAGAGAAGCAACCTAGAACTAAGGAGAAATTTCCTTGGCAGTATCAACAATTAAACCAGGGAAAAAGTTGCCTTCAGAAGTTGTGGATGCTCCCATCCCTGGAGTGTTTTTTCTATAAAGACATCTATTTGTCTGAAATGGGTCTCCTGCTTGAGCAGGGGTTGGACTAGAAGACCTCCACGGTCCCTTCCAACTCTGTTATTGGAGAGAAATGCAACATAATCGCTATGTAGCTATTTTTTCTTATATTTCCAGGTGCCACAGCTTTGGGGTTGTGGAAAGTTATCACCCAGCGTGCAGCAAAGGCCAAATTGGAGTGTTTAGTGTTTGAGGAACTTGGCTGATGGAGAAACACAGAGGGAAAGAATTAGCAGCTTGAAAATTCTCCCGTGTGCTGGGAAAAATAGGCCTGCTACAAATTTCCCGCTTCTCGTAATAGGTGAGTGGAGGACGAAGACTTATTAAGTTGAGCAACAGAAGTCATCCCATGACACATCTCATTATTTGGAGAATAATGTCTTCTCAACCTTGTCAATTTTTAAGATGCCCGACTTCACTTCCCAGATTTCCCCAGCAAGCTATGCTCTATGCCACTGAGGAATTCTGGGAGTTGAAATCCGCATATCTTAAAGCATCTGGGTTGGGCAATTCACATTTCAAGATGGCAGTTTTAAAGGAACAATAGGAAAAATCAGTTCCCTAGATTTTGCAAATGTTACATTTTGGATTTTTTTTTCCTCCTTGATGTTTTGGTTCCTCTTTTCCCCTGCAGGCGGGGATTAGCTCTCCTTGAAATAAGGGGGCAGGTTGATTTAGTTACTGATTAAGGATAAAAGAAACGGTATATTTTTTGTCCTGGATTAGGTGGAGGAGGGAGGAGAAGGACAAATAACCATGAAAAAGGGTTTGCACATCAGTGATAAACATGCCCAGGCATATTTTCAAACTTTAAGCCACCCTGGAGTACAGGATGAATAATGAAATCTTTAGAGAAAGAGGGAAAAACTGGATGTAAATAAAATTGAAAGGAATTTATTGGCCTCTAGTTATCCCTGCTCCTCATTTTGCAGCTAAGGGGAAAAAAGGAAAAATCATAACCATATGTATTATTAAAAACAACAACGCACACACACACAAAGTTTATGTCCATTCTCCAAAGCTGGCCTTCCCAGATATTTCACCTGTATTGATTTGACTAAAAAAAAGTGTAAGCATCCTTTAATAATAGCAATTTATTAAATGTATATGTCACCTGATTTGCAGGAAAAAAAGGGCAAAAGCATTGCCTTTTTTGCATGCTAAACTTTGATAAGGATTGGATATATATTCCCTGTTCTGTGGAACCTATTTTCTCCCGCAAAAAAAATGGGCAAAATCCCCCCTTTTTTTTCACACAAAACACACATATTTAATTCTTCTGTAGCACCTATTTTATTTTTCCTGCATGGGGCCATATGGAAGTTTGCCCTATTACACCTTTTCCAAACAATAAGCAAGTTTGGTTTTATATACTCTTAGGAAGCATCCAATTCCTTTGCAAACAGAGATAACTTTTCTCCCCCTCTCCTGGTGGCTTGGGAAAAGGCTTAAATCTACAACTCCAGAGTAGAAGTAGCAGCAGCAACAAAGGAGGGGAAAGCATTCTGCACCCCAAGGAGAATCAAGAATGTCTTTCCTTCCCCCAGAAGAAAGTTGGGGCGTGGGGTTGCGTTCTGTCTACGTGCTGCAGTGATTTTACTAAAGGTTAGGGAGGTCATGCCAGCCAGCAGGAGAGGAAGTTGGTTTTTTTTTTTTAACTGCCCAGGGGGTGCCTAAAGGGCTTATCTGTTAGGGGTCACGTAAGCAATGGTTCCCTCCCAGATACCCTTAGAAGAAAAGGAATTTTCTGGGGAGGAGGGGGTGGGGTCAAAACAAAGAAGGGGTATATATATATAGGATGAGAGAGCTCGGGGGCTTGGGCTTGCTGTATCACAACCAGCTCAGTCTGTGAGGGCATCTAGACGTCTTCTGCAAGAAGGAAATATTTGCTGGCTGGAAAGCGGGATTTCTTTTACAGCTTTTGGGAGGTAAGGAGAATAAAACAAAAGATGAAGAGGTTTTGTTTTGGGTAGACCCTAGGGAAATAATTCGCTTTGCAAAGTCATTGTTTAAAAATATGTCTATTTGTTTGTTTGTAGGGAGTTGGGATAATAAACTCTTTCAGGTGTGTTACACAGGGGGAGAAATGGCCACGTTGTGCGTCTTATTTTCAACGGGTTTTGATGGGTTATTTGTCCCAACTGGAGAATCGGTGTTGTTTTTTTTTGTCCCCATCATCCCCAGCAGCTACCCGGCTGGGATTGATGGGATCCTACCGAGGGAGGGAACAAATCGAGAGGGGGAAAAAAATGCTGGTGGAAATTGGAGGGGAAAGCAGAAAGTTTGGAGGGGAAAATCCAGGAGGAAAAATAAACTTTGGAATTGTTTGGAAGGAATAAAACCTTTCGTGGAAGATGTTTCTCAAATTGAAAGCAGGGGGTCTGTTTTGTATTTTTTTTGCTTCCCTTCAGAAAATCCTTTTTTTTTCCTTCCAAAATAATTTTTTTTAAAAGCTGGAATTGTCTCCTTCTGCCTGGAAGAGGTTTGGCTCATCCTTTTGTTGTAGAGATTCTTTCTTTTTAAAGAAAATCAGTACACGGGAAATGAATAGCCTCGGTGCCATTATTTTTCTCTGGCTTGCGAGGACACTTGTTTTTTCTTACAAACTTCTTTTCCTAAGTTCAGTTTGATTCTTAGCCAGGTTGTTTTGTAGATCTGAAAAGAAGAAAATCTCCTTTTGTGTGTGTGATGGTTTGGGGTTTTGGCTATGTGTGTGTGTGTGTGTTTCCCCGTTTTTTCAATGTGTGGAAAGCACACCTAAGAAATTGGAAGTGGTCTTCTTGTGATAGAGGTCTTGAGGGACTACAATTCCTATCACCACAAGCCATGCCCGGTTGTTGTTTTTCAATTGGATTGATGCAGCACAGATAAGTTGCTGGACATAATGGAGATTCAAAGTGCTGTTTTTTGCTGTTTTTTTAGAAATAGCAAATAAAAATATTTTCCCCCCAAAATCCTGCATCTCCTCCCAGATAGATGAGATATTGTGGTCTCCAAAACTGGAATTTGCTGCTTTTAATTCTGATGGCACTAAATAAACAATTCTCACCCCCCCCCTTCTTCTATTCTGCTTGTTTAACTTTCTGCCCTAACTTTTAAAAGCTACTTGTTAAAGAGTTTTCTGGAGGTGAAAAAGCCAGGAGACAAAGAGGGGGAAACAAGTGATTTCCAATCCGATTTTTCTCACGTGTTCCCCACTACAATTCCAATAACACCCCACGCCCCCCACCCTGGCTGGGTCATGGAGGTATGATATCAACTAACTAGGCGTTTATTTATTTTTTAAGTTACTGGGTAGTTGTGAGTGCTTTGGAAAGGTGTTTGTGTAGGGTGGTGAAACCTCAGTCTTGGGCCATTTTAGAGTGTCTGGACTTCCAGTTCCCAGAAGTCCCTAGTGATTGGGGTGAATTCTGGGAGCTGAAGTCCGGACCTCTTAAAATGAAAAAAAAAAAAAAAACACTACTGAGAATCTTTGAAGGCCAAGAGATTTGGGAGGTTGAACAAAGAATTTCCCTCCCCCCTGCACCAAAATTAAGATTTAAACCCGTTTTCTTCTTCATCCCTGCAAACCAGTCTGTGATTTGAACTAAAAAAAAAAAAAGAGCTTTGTAGAAGTTATCAAAAGTTCAAGGCCCAGGGTGTCCGCTTTAATCCAGAAGCAGTAAAATAAATTGCAAGGGCGTTACCAACTTATCTTGCTCAGTGGCATTTAATTGCAGAGATTTATAACCCCCTGCCTTGTGGAATGCATTCTTATTTCTTCCTTTCTCCATTCCTCCCTTTTTAGGTCTGCAGGGCAAGGGGAAGAGTGAAAATGCCGCAGCCCATGCCACAGGAACCCCAGAAGGGGGTGAGTACGGATTTTCGTTTTTTGAGCGTTGGGAGGACAGAAATGGACATGGGGGAATTTTTTTTTTTTTAAGAAAGAGGATCAGAACAGGATTTCCACTGTATAAACCTTGTTTAAAGGCTGTTTCATTTGGGGGGGGGGGTGAAATTTCCTGAGCTGCCAGCGCAATTCAGTCCCAGGGATGAGGAGTTTTCCGTGTGAATATCCACACAGTTTGTAAACATGCCAGGACTTGTTGTATCATTGGCTAGGTGATAACCTGGCAAATGTTCGGACCAAATGTAATTTCTAATCTTGGGATTTCCCCCCTCCCTTACCAGAGGGAGCCCCCTTTTGGAATACTGTGAAGCCGTTATCATGGCAACTCCACTGCACTGCACAGTATGAGTCATTTTACAGCAGTACAGTAGAAGCCCTTTGAAGGCACAACAGGCTGTATCTTAACAGAAACACATACACCGAGGCGTTTTAGGATTGTCTTAGCCCCACAATATTTTTTTTTTCCCAGAGAGTAAGTCATCTGTGTGCCAAGTTTGGTTGAAATTGCTCTAGGCGCTCCAGAGTTAACCCACACACACACACACACACACACACACACACACACACAGAGACAGGGAGGGAGGGAGGGAGGGGGAGGGAGATTTTATTAGATAGATATGCAAAGTCTTTTTCATGGTATTTCTCTCCTGCCACCTTCCTCCACCTAATCCAGGACAAAAAATATACCCATTTCTTTCCTCCTAATCAGTAACTAAATCAACCTGCCCCTTATCTCAAGAAGAGCTAATCCCCAGCTCCAGGGGAAAAGAGGAACCAAAACAAGAAAAAAAAACTTCCATAAAAGGTAAATCGGGATCCATGCAGATAGGGGGGGGGTCCCCCACTCAATTTCTCTGCATGCATTAAAGATTGGAAAGTAACTTACAGGAGTTGACTTCGTGAATGCTCCAAATGTTTGCATAGCTTAGCTGGTTTTAAGAGGATGCCCTAAGTTAACTCCTGTAAGTTACTTTCCAATTTGCAGATGTGAACCTAAGCGGTCTTTTTTTTTTTTTTCCAGAAAATGACTGTGCTGCTTGCTCTGGTGACACTCATTGCGGCATTCGGATCACTTTCCAGTATGGATATAATGTCTCTGTGATCACTTCTCCAGCTCCGGTTTGTTGGGGGGTTATTTAATCCATTTAGGGGAACATTTTTTTGGTGGTTTATAAATTTCAAAGAAGGTAGAGATGCCCAAATGGCCGATAGTGTTTATTTTTATTTTTTTTTCAGTTTGGCTTAAGAAAAAGAGAGCAGTGTTTCTCAATCTAGGCAGCTTTAAGACGTGAGTCTGCATCTCTTAAAAGTGGTCGGAAATGAGAAATGCAGATTTAGAAAGTGTTTTTAATAACATGTTAGAATGTACTTTGTACTGCAATGACTGTAGAATTATGCCAGACACTAGATGGCAGTGTTTAGTGTGCATCAACGGTTATAATCTATGGCGTGATGGGCACGTGAGGCGTTGCCCTCTCAGCTGGCCAGCACGCATGCGCGCTCGCCAGCAGACTTCAGCCTTCTTTTGAGGCCATTTTTTTGCCCTCTGGAGAGAGGGAAAGGGAAGCCCTCCGAAGGCTCAGAGGGCTAAAACTGGTCCTACAAGCAAACCAGAAATACATTCCCGAACTTCTGTTTGCCCATAGAGCTGTTGTTTTCCACTCTGGAGGCGTCAGGAAGCTCCTGAAGCCTCCGTAAGGCCGATTTTTCACAGCTCGGGAGGCTTCAGGAAGCTCCTGAAGCTCCGGAGGGTGGGGAGGCTGCTTTTGCCCTCCCAGGCTCCTATAAATCCTCTGTAGCCTGGGGAGGGCGAAAAAAGCATGCCAAAAATGGGGGGAGCACTGCTCATGCATGCATGCATCCTGGGGTCGTGCACATAGCATTGTGGGTGTGACACGCCCATGCACGACCCCCCTGCACTCCCCCCGCTTTTGGCACGCGAGCCGAAAAGGTTCACCATCACTGATCTATGGTTTCTTTAGTAGAGTTTCTTGTTACAGTCATACAGTTGAGCAGTAAAACACATGGTGACTGTACTGTGGTGCTTGATATAAAATAGAATTTTCTAAGAAAAAGAAATACCTGTGAGTGGGGACTTGTTTCAGGCCAAATGACATACTTTTAATATTCCTTAAATCCACTTGTGCCAACTAAGGTACTTTGTACTGTTAGCCTTCAAATTTTGCTGGCTGAGGATGATGGATACCCAACCCATTGGAGGTCCCCGCACCACAAGTTGGGGTTCTTGTTGGTCCTTTTCTAATTGGTCCTTTCTTCCATCTATCCTTCCAGTTCATGCAACAGTTTTACAATGAGACCTACCAGGGGACGATACAGTAAATATATGGACGAGAGCTTGATGACCGCTCTATGGTCTCTGAGTGTGTCCTTCTTCCCACTTGGGGGGTTCTTTGGATCGCTGATGGTGGGGCCCATGTGAACAACTGTGGCAGGTAGGTTTCCTTCTTCTTTGTTTGCATAATTTGCATCCTGGGCCGGGTGTGAGGCTCCTGCTAGCCTGGGAGATAGAAAACATCCACAGTGCCAGGAGAAACATCTGGCTTGTCTTTCCTCCTGGGTGTGGTTGAATGTCGAAGCAAAGAGGACCTCCTGGGATGGTCTTCTGTGGACCATGGAAAGGTGTTGTCTAAAGAGGAAGAAGGTTGAAGGCCAGACCTTCATCCTTTAGAGCTCCAGGTTGAATCTTCTGAAGTTCTTGAGATGTTCTCCTCCTTTCCAGGAAAGGCACCCTCCTCATCAACAACATCTTCTCCATCATCCCTGCCATCCTCATGGGGATCTCCAAGGTAGCCAAGACCTTCGAAGTGATCATCATTTGCCGTATCATTATTGGCATTTGCGCAGGTGAGACCTCAGCGTTAAGACACGAGGGCAACCTCGCCCATTTTAGAGGCCATTTTCCATTTCGTGTTAAAAAGAGGCGGGGAGTGGGGAATTCTGGGAGTTGAAGTCCACCAGCCTTCCAAGTTAAAAATATTAGCAAAAGGGCTAGAGAAATCAAGGAATCCTCCTTGACCAGTGAAACACATAATGTTATTGTCAGGAAAAACCATTTTGGGGCGGGCGAATGGTTGTGTGTGGATGCAGTGGCTCAGTGGCTAAGATACTGAGCTTGTCAATCAGAAAGGTTGATGGTTCGAATCCCTAAGCGCCACGTAACAGAGTGAGCTCCCGTGACTTGTCCCAGCTTCTGCCAACCTAGCAGTCGAAAGCACGTAAAAAATGCAAGGAGAAAATAGGGACCCCCTTTGGTGGGAAGGGAACAGCGTTTTGTGCATCTTCGGGAGTTGAGTCACATGACCACGGAGTTGTCTTTGGAGAGCACTGGCTCTTTCGGCTTTGAAACGGAGATGAGCACCGCCCCCTAGAGTCGGGAACAACTAGCACATGTGTGCGAGGGGAACCTTTACCTTTAAGGGTGTGTACCCCGATACCCTCCTGAATCTGTTCTCGTTTTCCCTGTTAGGCATTTCTTCCAACGTCGTTCCCATGTACCTCGGAGAGATGTCCCCCAAACACCTCCGAGGAGCCATCGGGTGATGCCGCAGCTGTTCATCACGGTGGGAATCCTGGCAGCTCAGATTCTTGGGATGAGAATGATCCTTGGAAGTGCCGAAGGTAAACCGGAGAGATGGGGATTGGTGTAGGCGGGGTTGCTGGGTGTTGTGCAAGAACAGGGTGTCAGGGTTCCAAACAGCATCCAAAAATAAATCAGAGTCCGAGGCAAAGTATTGCTCAAGTTCCAATTGATTAAGAGAGCCATGTTGGCACATCTGGGGAAACCCAAATCTGAAAGCTTCCTGGTTTTCCCCACCCAGCTGAAAGTCCAAGACTTTGCCCCCACACCCACAAGTCCATCACGTGGTCCAATCTTCCACTGCCACAAAGACAGATTCCTCCAATCCAGTTCCGGTCAGGTGCAGAGGTGCAGAAACAAAGGATGACCTTGCTTTCTCGAAAGAATGTTGTTATGGCTACATGGCATCTAATCCCCCCCTCCCATTTTCCCACAATAGAAAATGCATGGTAGAATAATAGAAACTGTTTTCTGACACGGCGATTGGTGTAGATGTGTTGTTGTGGGGTGTTGTGCGAGAACGGGGATTGACGTAGACGTCGTTACGGGTGTTGTGCAAGGATGGTGATTGGTGTAGCCCTTGTTGGGTGTTGTGCCAGGATGGGGATTAGTGTGGGAGTTGTGGAAGGATGGGGATTGGTGCAGGCATTGCCGTGTGTTGTGACGCGTCCTCCCTCTTTCTCTGCAGGTTGGCCTATCCTCATGGGCCTGACGGGGGTCCCTGCTGCGTTACAGCTTATCCTCCTGCCATTTTTTCCCGAGAGCCCCAGGTATCTGCTTATCCAGAAAGGCGATGAAGAGGGCGCAAGAACAGGTACATTTCCAGCTTCTAGGTACACCGGTAGTCCTTGGCTTACGACCACAATTGAGTTCAACGACCACGATTGAGTTCAAAACCACACCCACAAGACCATCCCATGGTCCAATCTCCCACTGCCCTGCTGGCAGTTCCACCCACCCAATTCCGGTGAGGTGCAGAGGTTCAGAGACAAAAGATGACCTTAGATTTCTGGAAAGAATGTGTTATGGCTACATATCGTCTAACCCTGTACAATCCCTCCTCCCATTTTCCCATCATAGAAAATGCATACTAGAATAATAGAAAGTGTGGCAGGCCAGAGATCCCAAAAGAAAAAATGGCTGCAGGCCTGACATTAGATTTGCCCCGGCCTGCGACTTTTCTTGCCGCATTCGTTTAAGCGGATCACCGCAGTTGTTAAATTGGCAGCACGGTTGTTAAGTGAAGCTAGCTCCCTCCCCCCCCCACACACACCCACTTGGCTTGTCAGAAGGTTGCAAAAGGGGATCACGGGACCCCCACCCCCGGACACTGCAACTGTTATAAATGTGAACCTGTTGTCTGAATTTTGATTTGTGACTGTGGAGATGGTCGTTAAGTGTGAACAATGGTCATCAGTCACTTTTTTCAGTGCCGTTGTAACTTTTGGTCACTAAATGAAACTGTTTTTAAGTCAAGGAATACCTGTACCCGCCTCCCAGTGTTTTGCCTGCCGTAGTGGAAAGTGGAAAGGAGCATTGCTTGGCTATATGGACAGTCCTTGACTTATAACAATCCCTTTAGTGACTATTGAAGTTGCAGCGATACTGACTTTGGCAATGTGAATTTTTTCACACTTAACGACCATTGTAACATCCCAAGGTCAGTTGATCCAGATTCAGATGCTTGGCAACTGATTCATATTTATGACAGTCACAGTATTCTGGAGTCATGTGACCCCCTTTTTGCGGCCTTCTGACAAGCCAAGACAACGGGAAGCGAGATTCCCTTAACAACTGTGTGACTAACTTAACGGCGGTGATTCATGCAAGGAAGGTCGTAAAACAGGGCGGAATTGACTTAGCAACTGTCTTTGCTTAACAATGGAAATTTGGGCTCAAATATTTCGGTCGTAGTCAAGGACTGCCAATAGTTTGGGCTCTGTTTAATACATCCCTCTTAATCTTTGTCTAAATACCCCATGATCCCTTGCGAGGTGGAGTCTGGGCAACTGAATGGAGCTAGTAGAGTGTTTTCGTGGCCGGATGCCTTCCCTGTTGCCAATGTGGAGTTTTGTTCAGCAGATGTTTTCTCATTGTGCCGAGAGAGAGAGAGAGAAATAACTGCCTCTGCCTAAGATCAAATCCACAGCCTCCTGATTGTGAGGCGAGAGCTCCACCTCTAGGCCACTCTTAATATAGGGATAATTTTTTGTGGTCCTCAGGTGTAACTGAACTACAATTCCCAGCGTCCCCTGCTCTCATCTTGGCTTCTTATCCAATCCTAGATTTTATGTTTCTTGTCTTTTCCCTGCTTTTGGCTCAGCTTTGAGGAAGCTGCGAGGCTCGGATGACGTGGAAGAACGAGATGGACGAGATGCGGCAGGAAGACCAAGCGGAGAAAGCTGAGGGACGGATGTCCATCTTGACCCTCTTCACTTATCCAGGCCTTCGCTGGCAGCTCATCTCCATCATCGTCATGATGATGGGGCAGCAGCTGTCTGGGGTCAACGCGGGTAAGTAAGAACCACTCCATGCATGCTTTTAAGAAGTACGGTGTGTGGGTGCATCTCCTAGAGGTCATCCAGTCTCGCCCCTCACTCGTTTTTTTCCCCTTCTCGCGATACGTGTTTGAAAGGATGGAAGTCAAAGGTTGAAAGAAAAATCTATAAACTGGGTTGGCGTGTGTGTGTGTGTGTGTGTGGTGGTTATTGGGAGAGGAGGCCACGAGGAAATCTTGAGGCTGTAGAGACCAAGGGATGGATGTCAAATTCGGTTATTGGGAGAGGAGACCACAGGGAAATCTTGAGGCCGTCCAGACCAGGGGATATCAAATTCACTCTCTTGAACTCTGTTTTCCATCTGATTTGCAGGTATATTATTACGCGGACCGTATCTATTCGAACGCGGGAATAGAAGAAAACCATGTCCAGTATGTGACGGTGGGAACAGGAGCAGTCACGTATTCATGACTATTATTGCGGTATGATTTATTCAGATTTGGTTAGTGCGCGAGAGATATGACCCCCCCCCAACTATAGGTAGTCCTCCACTTACGACAGTTAATTTAGTGACCATTCAAAGTTACAACGGCACTGAGAAATGGACTTAGAACTGTTTTTCACTGTTACAACTTTTGCCTGTTCGTGTGCTCAAAATTCATTCGCTTGGCCACCGACTCGTATTTGTGACGGTCGCAGCATCCCGGGGTCACATGATTCCCCCCCCCTTTTTCGACCTCCTGACAAGTGAAGTCAGTCCCCAGATTCCCTTAACAATTGTGCTATTGACTAAAGAACTGCAGGGATTCACTTAACGGCCGAGTTACTAACTTAAATCAATGGCAGCGATTCGCGGCAAGAAGCTTGTAAAATGGGGCAAAAGCTCACTTAACAAATTCCCCCTGAGCCACATAAATTTTGAGCTGCCTTGTGGTCGTAAGCCGAGGATGACTTCTGAGCCAAACGAATAGAAAAGGGAATTCAGTTCGAATTGGGAATTCTTATTCTTCCCAGCTGTTTAGGAAAGAAACATGGAAAAGTAGAATTTTGCCAACAAACTGCAGTTTGTAGGATTTGAGGAAGCGCGTGCAAGAGAAGGATGGGGGGGGGCAGCTCTTCTCCGCATGGTGGTGAATTTTGTCAGTGCCTTATGGTCTTCGGTTTCCCAATCTAGCTTTTTCCCCCCACCTCGGCAGGTATTTGTCGTGGAGGCGCTGGGACGGAGGATTTTGCTCCTGGTTGGTTTTGGGATCTGCTGTGTCGCCTGTACTGTGTTAACTCTTGCGCTAAATCTCAAGGTATGTTTTTTAAAAAAGGCTTTTGACTGGTTTGAAGGGAAGAGGATCAGAGTGCTACAATTTTAGCCTAGATTCAACCATAGCTTGATTGCTTCCTTTAATGGGATGTGGTCTTGGGAGAAAGTCCTTACAATAAAGATACACCTAGTATTCCTGGAATACCTCTCGGGGCGAACCTTTTCAGAATTGTAGAATAACTTAGAATTGCTTCGTGGTCCCTCCTCCATCAACATCTTCAGAGTAGGAAGGGACCTTGGAGGTCTACTAGTCCAAGCTCAAGCAGAAGACCCTATGTTATTCCAGGCAAGTGGATGTCCAGTCTCTTCTTAAAAGCTTCCAGTGTTGGAGCATTGACAACTTCTGGTGGCAAGTTGTTCCACTGATTAATCGTTCTAAATGTCAGGAAATTCTCCTTAGTTCCAGTTTCTTTCTCTCCTGGTTTAAGTTTCCATCCATTCTTTCTTGTCCTGCTTTTAGTGCTTTTGGAGAATAGCTTGACTCCCTCTTCTTTGGGGCAGCCCCTCAAATATCGAAAGACTGCTATCATGTCTCCCCTAGTCCTCCTTTTCATCAGACAAGACATCCCCAGTTCCTGCAACCGTTCTTCATATGTTTTAGCCTCCAGTCCCCTAATCCTCTTTGTTGCTCTCTCTGCACTTTTTCCAAAGTCTCAGCGTCTTTTAAGTATTTTTTTTTAATAATTTATCATTTCACTTTTCCCCTAGGCGATCTGGTGGATGCCGTACCTGAGCATTGGCTGTGTAATCATTTACGTCATGGGACACGCCATCGGTGCAAGTGAGTAGATATTGTGGGTGTATGCTCGGAGGACATTCACAAATCAGCCTTCTCTCTGAGTTGGCTTGTCAACGCATTCATGCCCTCCACTCAGTACTATTAGTAACCTATGACTTTCACTAAGTGTTATATCTTATGATTCTTGAGGAATGCATTCTATTTTATTTTTCTTTATATACACTGAGAGCACATGCACCAAAGACAAATTCCTTGTGTGTGCAATCACACTAGGCCAATAACAATTTCTACTCTACTCTACTCTACTCTACTCTACTCTACTCTACTCTACTCTACTCTACTCTACTCTACTCTACTCTACTCTACTCTATTTATTGCCTCTATAACACTGATTTACTGGATATTATAAAACAAAGGGCCCTTGAGATTAGTTTCTTCGAATCAAAGCCTCATGTTTCTAGTCCTCAGGGACGCAACATTAAGAGGTGGTAAATTAATTTTTCACTTAGAAAAAAAGTCAACGATTGCATTTAGTTCTGTCTGGAAATCCCGATGGGTTTTTCAGAGGAAAGAAAATTAGTGATTTAGGAGTGATTTTACAGAAGCAGGAAATTTTGATGTAACCTGAGAAAAGGATAAAATATAAATGCCTTTATAATGGTCAAAGGTTTTCCATTTTTTCCTATTTCCTGTCCTATTCACTATTTTCTATACTGCTTTTATCTCGTTAAAATAATCTCTTTAATAAAATTATGTATAATAGAATGTATAATTACCATACTATAGGCATCCAGTAGGACGCGGTGGCTCAGTGGCTAAGATGCTGAGCTTGCCGATCAGAAAGATCGGCAGTTCAAATCCCTAGAGCCACCTAAGCCACCCAGCTTCTGCCAACCTAGCAGTTCGAAAGCATGTAAAATGCAAGTAGAAAAATAGGAACCACCTTTGGTGGGAAGGAAATGGCATTACATGCGCCTTCGGCATTGAGTCACACCAGCCACATGACCACAGAGACATCTTTGGACAGCGTTGGCTCTTCGGCTTTGACACAGATGAGCACTGCCCCCTAAGGAGTCGGGAACGACCAGCACATATATCCGAGGGGAACCTTTACCTTCCTTTTAGGCATCTAAGCTTCTAGTCCTCATGAAGCAACCTCAACGGAGAGGTGTAGCCAACGTCAACTTGCAAGCTCAGCCAGGCCTAAGATATTGGTTGAGGGAATCGAATTTGCGTTTCTTGGATGAAGGACACTCACCTCTCTCTTCTCTATTTCCAATTCTTCCCTTGTAGGCCCAATGCCAAGTGTTATGATAATGGAAATGTTTCTCCAGTCTTCTCGCCCAGCTGCCTTCATGGGGGGGTTCGGTGCACTGGCTGTCGAATTTCACCGTGGGGCTGGTTTTCAGCTACTTGGAGGTAAAATCGTTTTTAACTTTTTTTTTTTTTGCAAGGGGGGGGGATTGGCCCAGCGTGCTGATTAATGCGTGTAAACATGCAAAAATAGAGGAGCGGTGGGGTGGCCTAGGGTGGAGCTCTTGCCTCGCAATCAGGAGGCTGTGAGTTCAATCCTAGGTAGAGGCAGATATATTTCTCCCTGGAAATACATACTCCTGAATACAACTCCGCCCTGGTGACAGGAAGGGCATCGGGCCACTAAATACTCCGCCCCATTCAGTTGTCAAGACTCCACCCTTCAAGGGATTATAGCGTCGTTAAAAGATGAGAATGCAAAAATAGAAATCTGACTCTTGAGCGGGTGGTGTGACCCGCAAATGAATAAAATAGTCCTTGACTTACAAAATTTCGTTTAGTGACCGTTCTGAACTAACACAGCACTGAAAAAAAATAACTTGGGGACCCTGTTTCACACTTACGACCCACGGTCACCTGAAACGCTTGGCAACTGACTTGTAGTTATGACGGTTGCAGAGTTTGGGGGGGGATGTCACGTGATCTGCTTTTGCGACCATCCGGCAAGCAAAGTCAGAATAAGGGAACCCAGGTGCATTTTGCATTCGTGTTGCTCACTTAACAGCGGCAGTGATTCGCTTAACAACTGTCTCGCTTAGCAACAAAAATGTTGGGCTCGATTGTATTGTTAAAATAGAGGGGTGCGTGAAGTTTAGGTCGGAGGCAAAGCTTAATTCTTTCCTTACGAAACCCAAAACTTCACCTTGATTTTGAGCAGAGATTTCTCCCCAGATAAAAAATATTTTCTGCCGACTGGCGCAGCTTCTATCTCCCCTTACAAACGTCCTGTCTCTTTGTTCCTTCCTCCAGCAAGGGCTGGGCCCCTACTGTTTCCTAATTTTTGCTGCCATCTGCTTGGCTACCACGATCTACGTCTTCCTCATTGTCCCCGAAACCAAGAACAAAACCTTCATGGAGATCAACCAGATCATGGCCAAGAGGAACGGTACCGAAGATCCGGCCGAGAAAGATGAATTGAAGGATTTCACCGCCGTCTCCGTGCCGTACAGCAAGAAAATGGATGGGGAGAAAAGCAGCGCGTTGTAAGGTCTTTTGGCAACCACCGCAAAATTTCCCCGTGTAAATAAACCCACCGAACTCTCTTGCCTTAAACCTCGCACGGTTTGCAACGCGCCCGGCGTCTCTTCGCCTCGCTGTTGGACAAGGGGCACCCTCAAAAACTTAAAAGTTACATTTCGAGGAGAAATGGAGTGACCAGGCGTTGCCATTTTATTTTTCCAGCCGTTGCCTTCCAAGGCGGAACTAGCGAGATTTTGATGGAATAATGTTTTGGAAGAAATCCGGCTAATATTGCTGCATGCTTGAAAAAAGTGCATTTCCCGTCGGGTGGACTCTGAAAATTTTTTATCAGTATTTCTTGTTGTTGTTCTTGAATCGGGATGGATTTCAGCTGACTATGTGGGAGCATGTAAATAATTTTTGTTTAATAATAATACTGGGGGTTCTGTTTTTACGATAAACACCTTAATTTAATGTGGGAAAAGACCCCCACCATTGCTTAAATTTGAGAGGGGCACGGTGGCTCAGTGGCTAAGACGCTGAGCTTGTCGATCAGAAAAGCCAGCAGTTCAGCGGTTCGAATCCCTAGCGCCACGTAACGGAGGGAGCTCCCGTCACTTGTGCCAGTTTCTGCCAACCTAGCAGTTCAAAAGCACGTCAAAAATGCGAGTAGAAAAATAGGGACCACATTTGGTGGGAAGGGAGCAGCGTTCTGTGCGCCTTCGGGCGTTGAGTCATGCCAGCCACATGACCACGGAGACGTCTTCAGACAGTGCTGTCTCTTTGGCTTTGAAACGGAGATGAGCACCGCCCCCTAGAGTCAGGAACAACTAGCACATACGTCTGAGGGGAACCTTTACCTTTAACCTCTGCCCCCAGGGTTTTTGCCCTTGAAGACGTGTTAGATTAAGTGCCTTAGATAGATTACATGAAAATAGAATACTTTGCAGATATGTTAAGATTAAAAGACTCATTTCCCCCCAGTCAGGCCAATCCTTGGCTGTCTTGTATTATAACACAACTGCATTTTGGCAAGTGTTGTGCTACATACCAGTGTCAAAGTGTTCCTTTCCAATGTTCAAGAGAAACACTTCTAAATTAAACAAAACCCATCTCATCTTTTTCATCAAGATCCCGGAGTTGTTAAAAAGTTTTGAGATCCCCTAAATGTAGAAAGCTAGCATCTCAGGGTTGTATCTTAGCCAAGAATATTAGATCACTGACACGCTAGATATCACTCACGCATTTTGGGGGGGGAGGCAGATCTACAAATCCCTGCATTCAAGGTAAACCTGCAGTGGGTTTAGAGCAGGGGAGTCTACCTTAAAAATAATTTCCACCCCTGGGGATATTTCTACACTGAATTTAACTTGGGCTCCTAATAAATCTGCCAGTTTTCACTTTCTTTTGTCATTTTTATTTTGTTTTCCAAAACAGCTTTGATGGGTTGTTTCCCTTGCAACCAGAATCAAAGCAAACCTGCTTTTTTTTAACATCCACAAATTGTGAAATAGCCAAGAGAATGTTGTACATATCTTGAAATAATTTTTTGTGTGTGTGTGGTTTTTTTTTATAGTTTTGTTTACGGTGGGTATCCCCCCCCCCCAATAGTGTGGGGGAATTATACTTTGCACAAACAGATGTATTTTATTTTATTATTTTGAGTGCTGCGAAATAAAATAGCTGTTGGATAAAGTTTGGAATGTTGTTGTGCGCTGGGATTGCATCCCTGGGCTGAGGTATATTGAGAGGAGCTCAACCCTGGCTGCTCTTTAGAAAGCCAGATCCTGAAGAGGAAACTCTTCAGGATCTGGCTTTGGCCACCTAATGAGAATTAAGAAGGACTCCCTGGAGAAGAGCCTCATGCTGGGAACCATGGAGGGCAAAAGAAGAAGGGGACGGCAGAGAAGGAGGTGGCTGGATGGAGTCATTGAAGCAGTCAGCGTGAGCTTCAATGGACTCCAGAGGATGGTAGAGGACAGGAAGGCCTGGAGGGACATTGTCCGTGGGGTCGCGATGGGTCGGACATGACTTCTCAACTAACAGCAACCATTTCAGAGAAGGATATATCAAATTTGGGGTTCACAAGAGCCCATTGCATAGAGTACATTTGAGTGGGGGGGGGGACCTACAAATTAAGAATTGTCAATGTCCTTCGAAGCAGTTTGATGGCCTCCCAGCTACAGATGAATACTGAATTGTTTATGAGAGAGATGGGAGTATAAATCGAAGACACGGAAATAAGGCTTTGGTGTTGAACTGGTGGAGAATTTATTGGTGCCCCCCCCCCCAAACCGGCAAGCCACAAACGAAAGTTTTTTTTTATGCCATGCAGGCTTTTAAATGTATAAATTATTTAGCAGGTTTCGATGGGGGGAGGAAGCAAATCCTCTGGACGATCAGTCTTTTGTTCAGCATTACTATTGACACCCCTGCCTCCCCATCACACTGTCTGACTCTGGGCAATCCAAAGGGGGGGGGGGAGTTCGACCTCCTTGGATGCCCCCCCCAACCCATTAATTCAAATTTTTGGGGTACACCTGGGACTTTCCTAGCTCCAGATTTCCCAACATTGCACCAAAACTTTTTTCATGCACCACACATGTGGGTCAGCCTGGGCCTGGGACTTAAGCTTTCGGTCCTACCCATGTCCCTATTGGGGTGGGTTGGGGGGGGATACACTACAATCTCTGGCCTGTAAGAGGAGTGGACTTCAACTCCCAGAATCCCCCAGCCAGCAAAGCTTTGGGAGATAAGGAACCATAACGGAAGATAATGGAAGCCAGGAAGCAAAGCTGGCTGGGGAATTCTGGGAGTTGAAGTCCACCCCTCTTATTTATACCTACTGAACTTGAGTCCCAAAATGCAAAGATTTGGGGGGAGGAAGGAAGCTATTTATTTTTAGAGGGGCCTCAAAACCCAGGCCTGATTCACCTACAGCTGGTGTCCGGGCCTAAGGTCACCCCGCCATAGAGGGACATGTGCGTTTCCCCCCAAGCCAAGACGTCCCCCTTTTGCTGGGTGTGCTTGCAAAGGGTGAGCTCCTGGATGTCATTCTGGTCCAGCAGCCAACTCCAGAGGTTGACGTGGCTCATCCAGCCGGAGAAGGCGTCGGCGAAGACGTCCAGCATGGCGTTCTTCCTCTTGCCCAGGATGGGCGTCCCGCCGCTCTGGATGATGTAGTTTTTCTGAATGTTCCGGGCAGTGCCCACGGCGCCGTTGACCCACAGGTTGATAGTGCCCGAGCTGGAGACCCAGGTGACGCAGTGGTGGACCCAGTCTTCCGCCCGGCGGTGGAGGTCGAACTGCACGAACTTGCCCCCGATCCACACGCCCACCGCCATGCCCACGCTGATGACCAGCTCGTTCTCGCTCTCGGGGGTGGAGTAGAAGAGGACAGTCTGCCGGCCCTGGTTGCTGTTCTGGACCCAGAAGCAGAGCGTGAAGGTTTTCAGTTGCATGGGCTTCAGAGGGACGATGGTCACGTAGCTGGCGGTGTTCTCCAAGGGGAAGTGGAAGGCTTGCAAGCTGAGCTGGTGCTGGCCTGAAATAAACCACCGGACACGGTCAGGTGTGCTTGGTCCTTCCTTGAGCTGGGCAACCAACTGGAAGGGACCAATTTTACGGCTTCCCCTTGAGTTGATCCCGAGGAGAACCCAGGAAGAACCTCTTGTTCATTGAGTTGATCCTTGGAAGAACCCAGGAGAACCTCTTTGAATTGATCCTTGGAAGAACTCAGGAGAACCTCTTGTTCATAGGTGGTCCTTGAGTTGATCCTTGAAAGAACCCAGGAGAACCTCTTTGAATTGATCCTTGGAAGAACTCAGGAGAACCTCTTGTTCACAGATGGTCCATGAGTTGATCCTTGGAAGAACCCAGGAGAACCTCTTTGAATTGATCCTTGGAAGAACTCAGGAGAACCTCTTGTTCATAGGTGGTCCTTGAGTTGATCCTTGGAAGAACCCAGGAGAACCTCTTTGAATTGATCCTTGGAAGAACTCAGGAGAACCTTTTGTTTATAGATGGTCCTTGATTTGTCACCTTTAGAGCCCTTCATGGCCTGGGACCAGGCTATCTGAGGGACCGTCTCTGGCTGGTCACATCCACCTGACCCACTAGAACAGGGATACAATGTTGTGGGTCCCGTCTCCTAAGGAAGTCCACCTGGGGAGACCCAGAAGAAGGACCTTCTTGGTAGTGGAACATCATCCCTGCAGAAATTAGACTGGTCCCCACTCTTTTGGAAGGCCCTGAAGACGTGGTGAAAACTGAAAATTAGGCTGCTGGAGAAGACTCCTGCGAGTCCCTTGGACTGCAAGGCCACCCAACCAGTCAGTCCTAGAGGAGATCAACCCTGACTGCTCTTTAGAAGGCCAGATCCTGAAGAGGAAACTCAAAGACTTTGGCCACCTAATGAGAAGAAGAGCCTCATGCTGGGAACGATGGAGGACAAGAGAAGAATGGAAGGACAGTGAAGGAAGTGGCTGGATGGAGTCACCGAAGCTGTCGGCATGAGCTTCAATGGACTCCAGAGGATGACAGAGGACAGGCAGGCCTGGAGGAACGTTGTCCATGGGGTCACGATGTGTTGGACACAACTTCACAACTACCAACAAGAAAACGTAGTTCTGCCAGCGGACCTGAAGAGCCAATCAAATGGCTCATTTAATTGTGTGCCGTCACCAGGGGTGGGTGGGTGGTGGGTATTTTTTTTAAACTTTTCTTTCTTTTTTTGTGTGTTTTTACTATTTATAAGCCACCTAGTCGCTGTGAGCGAGTAGACGGCTGAATAAATCCTGCAAATAAATAAAATATCTGTGAAGTTCTCCAACCATCTCCACTTCTCCCAACGCAATGGGCACGGAAGGAGGACAAGGACAAAGAAGGAATTAGAAGGTAAGGCAGACAAGGTATCTCCAACAGGCCTTGTCGGCTCACTTCCATAGGTCTTCCAGAACCCAGAATTGTTCTGGTGTCTCCTAGGATTAGGGGTGGCATCCTGGGTTGGGAGAGATGGTTGTCTGAATGCACTTGGGTCAACGAAAGCAAAGGAGCTGCGCCTTACCAGGCTTGCCTATCACGTCCAGAAGATACGTCTTCATCTCACGAAGGCTAGTCTGTATTTTATTCAGCTTACTGGAGATGCTCTCAGGCCGACACCTTCCTAAAAGGATGGGAGTTCTAGTTTTAGTTCCTTGGTAAACTTTCTCCATCGTATTAATGGCCCACCCGATTCAGTGGGTGGGATTTAAATAATTTAACAACCGGTTCTCTGCCCTAATGACCAGCTGGGTAGGTGGGGCTCGGTGGTCATGTGACTGGGTGGGCGTGGCCAACTCAATGTCACTCACATCGATGGGCGCTTCGTCTGAGCTGTTAGAATGTAATAAGGGTTAACGGGAGAGGCAGTTTCTGTAAGCAAGGCAATAAAAATTAGTCTAGAAACAACACCATGTTCCCTTCCTGCCTTCCTTACAGGATTAGCCTTGTAAAGTGGAAAAAAACAAAACAAAATTTCTTCCAACAACCGGTTCCCTGAACTGCTCAGAAAGTTAACAACCGGTTCTCCCAAATAGGTGCGAACTGGCTGAATCCCAACACTGACCCGATCTAATGCAAGGGTGACCCAAGGAAATTAGGGGCTGGAACAATGAAAAGTAAACTTTTAATATTCAATTCCTTTGAGCCTAGGGAGGCAGGGGCTCAGTGTCTTAAGACGCTAAGCTTGTCAATCAGAAAAGTCGGCAGTTCAGCGGTTTGAATCCCTAGCGCCGCATAACGGAGGGAGCTCCCGTGCCTTGTCCCAGGTTCTGCCAACCTAGCAGTTTGAAAGCACGTAAAAAATGTGAGTAGAAAAATAGGAGCCACCATTGGTGGGAAGGGAACAGCGTTCCGTGCGCCTTTGGGAGTTGAGTCATGCCGGCCACATGACCACGGAGACGTCTTCAGACAGCGCTGGCTCTTCAGCTTTGAAATGGGGATGAGCACCACCGCCCCCTAGAGTGGGGAACGACTAGCACATATGTGCGAGAGGAACCTTTGCCTTTTGACACTTCCCTGATCACTTCTCTCCTCAGCCCCCCCCCCATCTTCTTAAGTTTTCCAAGATCCCAGGAAGAAGAACAGGGGGGGGGGGGGATTAAATAACTTCATGTTTAATTGGCTTGGACAGTGAGATGGTTGGTGTATACATTTAAAAAATAAATAGTTTGTGGGAAAGATTGAGGGAGCTCAATCTTTAGAGGGAGCTCAGCAGCTGACCTCTGTCCCTGAATATATGGACCCATGTTCCTTAACTAAAGGTTTGGGTGGGGGGGAGGAGGTTAGGCTTGCATCTGAAGACCTCTACGTGGTGATGTGGGAGGCATGACTCAACTCCCAAAGGCGCATGGAACGCTGTTCCCTTCCCACTAAAGGTTGTTCCTATTTTTCTACTTGCATTTTTTGACCTGCTTTCGAACTGCTAGGTTGGCAGAAGCTGGGACAAGTCACGGGAGCTCACCCCGTTACACGGCGCTAGGGATTCGAACCGCCGACCTTTCTGATCGACAAGCTCGGCGTCCCTGAGTGGGTGTAGTCTTACCATTCTCTTCCTGGTTCCCATCTTAAGATCTGAGCCCTGGGAATGTCTGTTAGTCCTATCCAAGATCATTTTGCCCATCCTCCTTGGCACCCGTTGTTTGTGTGTGTGTGTGAGAGAGAGAGAGAGAGAGAGAGACAGACAGAGAGAGAGAGACAGAGAGAGAGAGAGACAGACAGAGAGAGAGAGACTCCTGCAATCTACCTTCGATCAGCCGAGGGGAGAAGGAGGCTTTGACCACCCGTCCGTTGAGAGGCTGGATTTGACGGTAATCGTTTCTCAAAGTTTGGTTCTTCCAGTCCAACAAGGAATTTTCCAACAGATCAACCTGCAAAAGGAGTCAATTTTGAAGTGGGGAAAAAAAATATTGGGGGCCCACAGTATAAGTGGGAGGTGGTGCCTGAGGAACAAGGGCTAAGTTTTTTTTCTGATAATAAATATGTTCCGCTCGGCCTGAATCCAGCTTTCCTGGCCAAAGGGCAGTTAGCACTGATGATGTTATCTAGTTGGGTAATGAAACGTCTGGAAGAAAATAAGCAAGCTCAGAGAGAACCAAGGACCCCTCGTCAACCCTGAGCTACAAATATTCTTCCTTCCTTCATTTCTCTTCCTTCCTTCCTTCCTTCCTTCCTTCCTTCCTTCCTTCCTTCCTTCCTTCCTTCAACCCCTCATGTCAATCCTGAGCTACGAATATTCCTCCTTCCTTCCTTCCTTCCTCTTCCTTCCTTCCTTCCTTCCTTCAACCCCTCATGTCAATCCTGAGCTACAAATATTCTTCCTTCCTTCCTCTTCCTTCCTTCCTTCAACTCCTCATGGCAACCCTAAGCTACAAATATTCTTCCTTCCTTCCTTCCTTCCTTCCTTCCTTCCACCCTCATTTCAACCCTGAGCTACAAATATTCTTCCTTCCTTTCTCTTCCTTCCTTCCTTCAATCCCTCATTTCAATCCTGAGCTACAAATATTCTTCCTTCCTTTCTCTTCCTTCCTTCAATCCCTCATTTCAATCCTGAGCTACAAATATCTATCTGTCTGTCTGTCTGTCTGTCTGTCTGTCTGTCTGTCTGTCTATCTATCTATCTATCTATCTATCTATCTATCTATCTTTCTTTCTTTCTTTCTTTCTTTCTCTTTTTCTTTCTTTTCTTTCTCTTTTTCTTTCTTTTCTTTCTCTTTTTCTTCCTTCCTTCTCTTTGGTACTAGCACTGATGATGTTACCTAGTAGGGTAATGAAATGACTGCAAGAAAACAGCCAAGCGCAGGGAGCACCAAGGAAACCCTCAAACAGTATTTTGTTTGGATTTTTGCAAGACAAATATAAAGAAAAGAACTTCAGGGGGAAGAAAAAAAATAAGTGATGAACAGAAGCATTATCAGAAGTATAACGATGATTAATTTTGAATTGAGTAGCCAACCAATTCCAATGGACTCTCTTTGGGTGTACAAATGAGTAGGATTCACAAAAACATTTATTTTATTTTATTTGCAAAATCAAACCCACTACCATCCTTAATGAATTATTCAGACAGTGCTTCTGGAGAGCTGTTTCTATGAAAAATGGGGCAAAAACAGTCCCAAACTTAAGCAAAATTGGCCAAAGTGATTTAAAAAAAATTGAGAGTATAGTTTTAAAAAAAGGCCATTAAAAAAAAGGATAAGATGCCAATTAAAAAGTAACACAACTCCAAATTGTAGAATTAAAGTTAATGTAAAAGTTTGTCAGGTAACTATTTAAAAAAAAACAAAACAGTATATTCAATGGCTGGGAGTGAATCAAACTGCTTTCTGCCTTTAAAATAAAGATTGACTTCTTCTTTGGTAAAGTTTCATCCCATGTGATGTACCCAGCCTGCACACAGGTAAAGAAAGCGGCCTACATAACTTAATCTACCTTAAGTTTATTTTTGGGTGGGCTGTCAGAATTGAGCAGCTGTGTCTTGTAAAATTTAGATTAGAGTAGATTAACAGAGTTGGAAGGGACCTTGTAGGTCATCCAGTTCACCCCCCCACCCAAGCAGGAGACCCTTCACCATTTCTGACAAATGGGAGTCCAATCTCCTCTTGAAAGCCTCCAGTGATGAAGCTCCCACAACTTCCGAAGGCAACTTCTGTTCCACTGGTTGATTGTTCTCACTGTCGGGAAATTCCTCCTTGTTTCCAGGTTGAATCTCTCCTTGATCAGTTTCCATCCATTATTATTTCTTGTCTGGCCTTTGGGTGCTTTGGAGAATAGCTTGGCTCCCTCCTCTCTGTGGCAGCCCCTCAAATATTAGAAGACTGCTCTCCTGTCTCCCCTGGTCCTTCTCTTCAGTAGACTAGCCAGGCCCAGTTCCTGCAACCGTTCTTCATATTTAATGGGATTACTTCAAGCCATTTGTCTGAAATGATATAGGGCTCCCTGCTCAGGCTAGAAGGCCTCTGAGGTCCCTTCCAACTCCTGTACTCCTCACTGATCAGAATCAGTGTCATTTAAAAGCAAAGCCAATTGTGTTATTCAGCAAACTATGGTTTAGTGCAAAATGTAGATCCAAACCACGGTTGAATGCAGCATAAAGCTAAACCATAGTTCAGTGCAATGCATATGTTGGAAGAAATGCCCATCTGGGTTCAGCTCCAAGTGGGGGGAAAGGTACTGGAAACCTGGAGGCTGCTTGGAAAGATGGTTTAATGGTGGACAGGATCACACGACTTGAGTTCCTGAACAGAAAAGGGGGGTGGGGGTATCACATGCTTCTAGATGTTGGGTGAAGAAGAGAGAAAAAAAGGGGCTTGCTGAGAGTTCCTGAATTTTTTTATACTCTTTTTTCAGCCCCAACTCTCGTTTCCTTTTTCCTGCTTTTTCCATGTAAGAAATGTATTCTGACTCCCAGGGGCAGGGTGTGTGTGTGTGTGTTTCTTAGCTAACCTTGTAGGTTGTGTGCCTTTTGAGTCCCAAGCTTGGTTGAATTCCCAGATGCGATGTGGTGAGTTTCTGTGGAGGGTTGATCCCACCTTTGTTATGTAGAGTAGACTAGCTCAGGCATTTTAATGGCTCATTGACAAAAGGTGGGGGCTATGAAGAGTGAGTCTGCTTCCTGCCTAAAAACATGTTTCTCCATTTCTTATCAAAGAGAGCAGCGGATCCGAACACACGATCGACAGTTTCAATATATGGCCGAGGTAGGTCACTCCGTTTCCAACTGGGGAAGAAGGTTAGCTTGGAGTCCCATCTGGGGTGCCAAATGTTGGAAGAAATGTCCTTCCAGGTTCAGCTCCAAGTGGGGGAAAAGACACTGGAAACACGGAGGCTGCCTGGAAAAGTGGTTTAATGATGGACAGGATCACATGGCTTGACCTCCTGAACAGAAAAGGGGGATCCCATGCTTCCAGATGTTGGGTGAAGAAGAAAAAGAGCAAGAAGGGCTTAAAGTTCCTGTCTTTATACTCTCTGTTTGGCCCCACTTCTCTGTTTCCTGTTCCTGTGTAAGAAATGTATTCCGATTGGTTGTCAGACTCCCATAGGGCCATGCAGGGGCAAATCCCTAGGCTGTGTTTTTGAGTCCAAGTTTGGTTGAGTTCCCAGATGCCATGTGGTGAGTTTCTGTGGAGGGTTAATCCCACCGTTGTTATGTAGAATAGACTAGCTCAGGCATTTTAATGGCTCATTGACATAAGGTGGGGGCTATGAAGAGTGAGTCTGCTTCCTGCCTAAAAATAAACATGTTTCTCCATTTCTGATCCAGGGAAATATAATATTTCTGCCTTTTCAATATTTCCCAGGATATTTCATTTTTTTCTAGGAGAGGGGGGCGGGTGCGAACTTCCTACATGTGGACAGTAGAAGGAACCAAAAGAGGGAATATTTCTTGCCTGGGTATAAGACAGCTTGATCGGTGCGTCAAATACGGTCCAGATCACATTTTCCGTGCATGGCGGTGTGGTCAACGAACCATGATAGCGGTAGAAATTGGAGAGGTTTTCTGGCAACATGGCTAAGATATCCAGGCTATCGAGAGTGGTCGAGTACCCTAAAAGAGAAGAACAAACCCCCCCTGTGTACAACGGTCTTGCAAAGCAGGCCAGGATCAAATGAAAGAGCACGGGTGGATCTAAACGAACCAATGTTTTTAAAAATTGCCTTTTAAGATGAGATGTTTGGGAATCCCAGGAGAAAATGAAAGCGACAGGAAAGGTGCTTTCTAAACCCTTTCGGAGGTGGGAGATCGGGAATGCTGGGCCTTGTAGTCCCAACAAGAGCCCAGGCTGCACAGAAGCGATGTGCAAACCAAGCATTTCTCCCCGTGGGGCAAATCCCTATTTGGTTGGCAAAAATATGCATTGACTGTGTTTCCCCCAAAATAAGACAAGGGTCTTATTTTCTTTTGACCCCCCAAAATAAGCTTTGCGCAGCGGCAGTATTGTAGCCAATGAGGTTTATACGAGGCGTGATTACTGCTAATCTAAGAGGTCTGTAAGGGGCATGCATAAGCACACCAACATATCATGTGCATAAACGCACCAACACACTTATTCGTATCCATTTCCTGTACTCATAATCATGTTTATACTTATATCTGTGATCTTATGCATGCTTGGAAAAATAAATTAAATTAACTCGGTCTTATTTTCAGGAAGGTCTTATTATTTTTGAGGTGCAGGAAGCGGTGAGCGTGGCCATCTCATGGCTGCTGCTGTGTTGCAATATTTTCGGGGAGGGCTTGTTTTCGGGGGAGGGCTTATCTTAGCACATGTGCATCTTATAGGGTAATGTGATTTATGTCACAGACTGAGGGCAGGGAAGGAACAGAGGTAAAGTTCAGATAAACTTCAGAGATAAATCAAACAAAGCATTGGCTTGACTGTCTGTCAAATTTCCTAAAAATGCCCTAATTGATTCATAAGTATCGAGCCAAGTTTTCAATACAAAACTAGACATTTATTAGGAGCACCATTAGGCAAGATCTGTTCGCAGTCAAGCCTCTGCTTTGTTTGATTTATCTCTGAACGTTACCCGTTCCTTCCCTACCCCTCAGTCTGTGTCATGAATCACATTACCCTATAAGTTGCACACACACAACCCGCAAACCAGCTGCAGTAATCTAAGATCCGACTCCCGCCAACAGTATGATACAATGCACCCCCCCATTCCATCCCCATGACAACACTAAGTGTTGACATTAGGGCATTTTTAGGAAATTTTATATTGGGCTTATTATCGGGGAGGTCTTATTTTCAGGGAAACAGGGCATTGATTGATTTCCCCCGTCTTTCTAGATGGGATGCTTAAGGCAGGTAAAAAGCTTGCATGGGATTTAGCAGCTATGGTGGTCTCTGGACTTCATCTCCCATCAGCCCCTGGGCAGTGCAGCCAATGCCAATCATGGGAACTTGCAAGTCGGGAGCATCTGATTGGTGCATGTGGGAGAATCTCATTTGCATTTCTGCATCAGTCCAAGAGAAGGTGCTTGGTTTCCCCCCCCCCCTTCCAAGCCTTACCTGCATACTTAATTTTGGCCAATTTGGCAATGAAGTCGCTGTAGTAAGCGTTCTCAAAATGGCTGCCCTGAAAACAAAGAAAATTAAAATAATTACATGTCTATATTGCCCGATTCCCGGTGACAAATTTGCCTAATTCATGCCCACCCGAAATGGTACCACTTAGAAGATCCTGGCTGTTCTTGAAGGGGGGGGGGGGAAATGGGGTTTTGCTTTGGGATGGGAGACCACCAGGTGAGCCTTGCAAGTTGAACATCCCAGAAATAATGAGCATCAGGACTGAAGTACACTCAGTGAAGAAGCAGACATATATTTTGCTTTTCTCTTTTAATTTAAATGTCCCTATTTGCCCTCAGAAGTTTAAAAAATATGTCCAGTCTTTGTTTCCCTAGTGTTTGCTGCCCCCTAGTGTTAGATTCAGGGTTGTGAACCGATAATCTCCCCTCTTTAAAATTTCCAAGAGTGTTTTTATTTTCAATTTTAAAACTTTTATTTTAAACCCTCAACTTGATCCTATCTAGCCTTTAAAAGCCACCAGAGGCAGGATGAAGTGCCACAATGACACTTTTAATTTTAAAGCTTTTTTTTTTTTTAAAGAAACCAGCTTGAGAACAACCCGATTGATAAGCTAAACCACAAGGTGGTTTGTTCCATTGTGGCTTGGTGGTGGGAAGCTGCAATTCAGCTGCTCGGTCTTAAAAACCACATTTAAAGGTTGAGCAAACCTGATTAAGCCACATTTAACACAAGCTGCGATGTGAATCCAACTATAATTGATCAGATTTGGGGAAGAAATGAAGTGAGCTGATCCAGATTGGGAGAGGTAGTTAGGTGTGTGTGTGTGTGTGTGTGTGTGTGAGAGAGAGAGAGAGAGAGAGAGAGAGACAGAGAGAGAGACAGAGAGAGAGACAGAGAGACAGATCAGAGAGACAGATCAGAGAAAGAGAGAGAATGATGAGAGAGAAAGACAGAGAGAGAGAGACAGATAAGAGAGAGAGAGGAGAGAGAATGATAAGAGAGAGAGAAAGACAGAGAGAGAAAGTCAGTTAAGAGAGAAAGACAGGAGAGAGAGAAAGAGATAAGAGAAATGAAAGACAGGAGAGAGAGAGAGAGAGAGAAAGACAGATAAGAGAAAGAAAAACAGAGGAGAGAGAGGTGGGGCTCATCTTTCTGAGCCAGAAGCAAACAGCTGGAAAATTAAACCGAATTCCCAGTTAGCAATTTTTCCCAACTGCACAACAACAATTTGGACAGCTTAAAAGGGCCCAAAACAGTGGTTCTTAGCTTTCCCTGCTGGAGAGATCATTTTGTTAAGCAGATGTCAAGACAGATGTTGGGGAGGAGCAGGCAAATGGGAGACATTCTCTGGGAAATTGCCTCTTGAGCTCCCAATTGTCCTGGGAAGTTTGCATGGAAATGACAACCTTTTGCTGACTTGCAAATCAAAGGGATGCGCTAACAAGAGGCCCCAGCTGGTTTTTTTTTAAAAAAATAGCCCTCCCAAAGGAAGAGACTTGCTTGCAATGCCAGGAGGAAATTTTAAAAAAAGTCAAGCAGCTACTGGCGGCCTTTTCCAAGGAAAAAAATCAAAATGCGCTATTGCATTGTGTTGTGAACTGAGTTTAATGTATTCAAATACACACCATTTATTATAAAATGTTGTATTTGCAAAAAAAAAAGTGGATTCCAGATTCCTCGCAATGTTTAGGTCCCCCTGTTGAACCCCATTTTCTTCCTGTAATGTTGGGGGAAATACCCGAAGACAGTTACTTTCAGAGTCTAGGCCTGAGTGCAAATCATATTTTTTCCCCTTTTGTACGAAGTTAAAACCTATCCCGCTGCTAGAAAACTGAGACATTAAGAAGGCAGAATATTATATTTCCCTGGATGTGAAAAGGGAGAAACGTGTTTTTAAAGACAGAGTAGCTCCCTGCAGCTTCCTCCCCTCTCTTTGTCAATGAGCTATTAAAACCTGAGCTAGTCTACTTTACATAATAAAGGTAGGATTAGCCTTCCACAGAAACTCACCACATGGCATCTGGAAACTCAAACTTGGCCCCATGGCAGTCTGACAACCAATCAGAATGCATTTCTTACACAGGAACAGGAAACAGAGAGGTGGGGCCAAACAGAGAGTATAAAGACAGGAACTTTACGCCCTTCTTGCTCTTTTTCTTCTTCACCCAACATCTGGAAGCATGGGATCCCCCTTTTCTATTCAGGACCTCAAGCCATGTGGTCCTGTCCACCATTAAACCATGTTTCCCAGTAGCCTCCGTGTCTCCAGTGTCTTTTCCCCCACTGTTTAAAATATCCTGTTTCCCGACTTCTGGTGGGCCCAGAAGGCCCGAGAATCAGCTAGCACATGCGCCTCAGAGCTGAGCTCAGGTGCCCACTGATACGGCTCGGCATACCACCGGTTTGCCATCACGGGCTTCCATCCTCCCGTGTTATGTCTAACACCATCAAACCTTCCCATCATCTTGGAAGGTGGATAAAAAGGCCAGATCCCACCTGAACCTCTGGCTGGGCCTCGAACCATAACGCACAGTTGTAGGTGTAGGATGACGAGGAGAGAACGATGGGATATGTTGGGATCCTTTCGAAAGGCCTTCAATGAACTTGTAGTGCCAAGGAGGTGGGATAGGGGTCAAGCGCAGATCTGGCTGCCTGCCACCCAACTTGGGGTGGGCCTCTTAAAAGACTCCCGTGGCATAAATGGTTGTACTTACCACAAAAAGGAAAGCCAGGACAGCCAGCCCATCGGGCTTATTCTTTGCTTCGTCAAAACTGGAGTAGGCTTCGGAGTTGTAATGGACAATGTGGAGCTGCAGAAATTAAAAAAGAGGGTGAAAAAGTGGAATGGAGGCTCACGCGGTGGTGAAGCTCCCCCCTCGGAGGCGCAAATAGCCTCGGACAACCGATTCTTAGTTCTTTGACTACAGGCGGCCCTCGCCGACACCTGGGAGCACCTTGCTAAGCCAAGAGGTTGTTAAGCGAGTCTAATGCCTGATTTCACCACCTTTTCTCCAGCATGGTTTGAGTTGTTACGGTTAGTTGTTAATTGACTTTGCTCATCGGAAGCCGGGCTGGGATGATTGGAAATGGTGATCACCGGATCCTGGGATGTAAACACAGGCTGGTTGCCAAGCAACTGGATTTTGATCAAGTGATGGTGGGGACGCAGCCATTGTCGTAAGTGTGAGGACCAGTCGCAAGTCACTTTTTGGTGCCGTGGTGAACTTTGAACGGTTGCTGTTCTGACCCCCTCCTCGTCCCAGATCAAAGCATGCCAAGCCAAAGATACTTTAAGGAATTTATTAAAAGACAGACAGGTCCTTGGCAGCAATCCAGCACAGATAAGCCTTGGCAGCAATCCAGCCTGCCAAGCTAGCCACAAAACTTCTCCAATTTTAAGTCAATGCGTTGACTCCTGCAAAAGGGGCGTGTGCACAAGCATTCCTTTTATAGTCTTGCGAGGAGCCTAATTACCACCAGCTGAGTGCAATTACCTCCTGTAACTGCACAACTGTTCCTATTAGCTCTTCGGTGCCGGGCATCCAGGAACAACTCACTGCTGCCGTCCGGATCACACACCCTTGTCTCCTCCCCACTGGTCCAAGGCTCCGGCGCCTCCTGGTGGCCAACCAGCCTCTCTGCGCCCTGCTCGGAGTCGGAACCCTGTCCAGGGTCCTCCACATCCTCCAAAGCTGACTCATAGGGGCCCTCGCTGGTGGCAGCTCCAACGGTTCCTGCTGGGCCACAATAGGTTGCTAAGCAGATAGCTGTAAGTCAAGGACCACCTTGTAGTTCAAATACAAGTACTCATCGTACCTCGACTTACAACAGTTCATTTAGTGACCAGCTGAAGTCACAATGGCATTAAAAGAAGTGCTTTATGACTGCTTTTTCACACTTAGCCCTGCTGCAGTAATCCCGTGATAAAAATTCAGAGGCTTGGCAACTGACTCATATTTATGATGGTTGCAGTGTCCAGAGAAGAGCTGGGGGGGTGCAGTTTGCCCCATGGGCCAAGAAAACATTCAGCTTCACCGCCACCTCCACCCCCCGTTCCTCGGCAGGACCCTTCCTCAAAAACGGTGTCTTTGCCTCCCTTCCTTTTTTTTGTGGTCCTCTTGTAGGAAATTAGCACCCACCCCTCTCCTAGAAAAATGAAATATCCTGGGAAATATTGAAAAGGCAGAATATTATATTTTCCCTGGATCAGAAATGGAGAAACATGTTTTTTAGGCAGGAAACAGACTCACTCTTCATAGCTCCCACCTTTCTCGATGAGCCATTAAAATACCTGAGGTAGTCTACTCTACATAACATAGGTGGGGTTAACCCTCCACAGAAACTCACCACATGGCATCTGGGAACTCAACCAAACTTGGACTCAAAAACACAGCTTAGGGAGTTGCCCCTGCATGGCCCTATGGGAGTCTGACAACCAATCAGAATACATTTCTTACACAGGAACAGGAAACAGAGAGGTGGGGCCGAACAGAGAGCATAAAGCCAGGAACTTTCATCTTCTCTCTCTTTTCTTCTTCACCCAACATCTGGAAACATGTGATCCCCCTTTTCTGTTCAGGAGCTCAAGCCCTGTGGTCCTGTCCACCATCAAACCACCTTTCCCAGCAGCCTCCATGTTTACAGTGTCTTTTCCCCCACTTGGAGCTGAACCCGGAAGAGCATTTCTTCCAACATTTGGCGCCCCAGATGGGACTCCAAGTTAACCTTCTTCCTCTGGTGGAAACGGAGTGACCTACCTCAGCCATATATCGCAACCCATCAATCGTGTGTTCGGATCCGCTGCTCTCTTTGTCCGTGCCGCCCCAGTGAAGGTGAAGCTGAATGGCCGTGAATTTCCCCGGGAGGCCTTTCATAATCTTCATGGATGAAGGAAGGTGTATGGCAACTGGAAAGGGGCATGGAAAGGAAGTTCAGACCCATGCAGGTACTCCTCGACTTATAACAGTTCGTTTAGTTCCCAAGTTACAGTGGCAATGAAAAAAAGTGACTTAGGACTTAAGCCAGAAATTTGTGTTTAGAAAACAAAACAAAACAAAGCGAGTTTAAGTTCCATGCAGGAAACCCAGAAATCTTGATAGATTTTAGAAGTCAGATTCGGCTCTCTGTGAAGTTTCCAAAAGATGCCCCAATTAATTTATGAGCCTCGAGACAAAGTTCAAAAGAAATCCAGTCATTTATTAGGAGCAACATTTTGGCATGTTCTTCTGCGGAGCCGAAACTGATTTCTGCTTAATAGTGTCTGAACTTTACCTCTGTATCTCCCCCTCCCCTCACTCTGTGTCATAAATCATATCCACCAAAGAGGTGCTGCAGCAGGCTGTGAATCTTCCCGCCTCCTCACACCATGCCTGCTGTAGAAATGTGAGATCAGACTCTGGTGGAAAGGATGCATGGAATTCTCCCTCCCTTTTGCATGTCAACTTGATAATAGTCACGGAAACACTAACATTAGCATTGTTTTACTTCTTCCTTAATCGGTTTTCCACAACAGGTAGTCCTCAAATTACAACTGTTCATTTAGCAACGGTTTGAAGTTACAACAGCCCTGAAAAAAGCGGGTTAGGGCCGTTTTTTCAAACTTACGACCTTTGGGGCATCTTCGTGATCGTGTGTGATCAGAATTCAGACGCCTGCCAACCGGTTTGTACTTACGACCATTGCTGTGTCCCCTTTTGCGACCCTCCGACAAGCAAAGTCAGCGGGGAACCCCGATTCACTTAACCACTGTGTTACCAATTTGACAGCTGCCGTGACTCACTTAACAGCAGTGGCAAGAAAAGCCATAAAGTGGGGCAAAACTCATTTAACGAACATCTCAGTTAAAATAAATGTTGGGCTCAATTTTGGTCATAAGTCGAGGACTACTTGCATTTCAAACAGAGGTCTCATTTTCCATCCCTCCCATTGACAACCTGCCAGAATAAGAAATAAGGGGCCGAGGTGGCGCAGTGGTTAGAGTGCAGTACTGCAACCACTTCAGCTGACTGCTATCTGCAGTTCGGCTGTTCAAATCTCACCGGCTCAAGGTTGACTCAGCCTGCATGGTGGGTAAAATGAGGACCCAGACTGCGGGGGCAATATATGCTGACTCTGTAAAGCCCGCTTAGCAATAATAGCAATAATAACAGTAGACTTATATACCGCTTCATAGGCCTTTCAGGCCTCTCTAAGCGGTTTACAGAGTCAGCATATTGCCCCCAACAACAATCTGGGTCCTCATTTTACCCACCTCGGAAGGATGGAAGGCTGAGTCAACCCTGAGCCGGTGAGATTTGAACCGCTGAACTGCTGATCTAGCAGTCAGCCTGCAGTGCTGCATTTAACCACTGCGCCACCTTGGCTCTAGAGAGGGCTGAAAGCCCTATGAAGCGGTATATAAGTCTAACTGCTATTGCTATTGCTAAGAAAGGAACAGATTCAAGGCACGGCAACGTTGAAAGGAGTCCTTTCTGCAAAAGATAGGCAGCTTCTTTAAAACTTTTTGAAGATTTTTCAATATTTTCTGGACAAGATCGGCTCCCGAGTTAAAAAAAGTCAAGGCACAAAAGCAAGTTTCCCTTTGCAGGTTGTGGCTCTCAGACCACACACACAAACACACACACACACACTCAAACCTGCTTAATGAAGCTGCAATTATCCAAATAGTTGTATAATTACAGCAGAGCCTGAGGGTTAAATTGGGGCTGTTAGTTCAGCGGCTTTATCAAGTTTTTTTGCAGAGTGAGAGGCGGGAAGGACCGCAAAAAACAAACAAAAAAAAAACCCCACACAACTACAACAGTAATTCTCATTGGTGCCCAACTTTCTCTTGGGCGAAAAGATCATATACGAAAGAACAGGGTTGAAAAAGTGGCATGGAGGCCCAGACGGTGGGGAAGCTCTCCCTCAAAGGCTGGTAGCTTTGGACCGGAATTCCTAGTCCTTCAATTACGGGTAGTCCTCAACTCACAACAACAATTGAGCCCAATGTCTGTTGTTAAGCAAGGCAGTTGTTCAGGGACTCATGGCCCGTGACCTTTAGTGGCCACTTTTGGCACAGTTGTTAAGTGAATCATGGGGGTCGTTAAGCAAATCTGGCTTCTCCCAATAGATTTTGCTTGTCGGAAGCCGCCTGGGAAGGTTTGCAAATGGGGATGACATGACCCTTCGACAGTGCAATTTGTCATAGATACATGCCAGTTACCAACCACCCAAATTCTGATCATGTGACACGGGGAGGCAGCAAAGGTCATAACCTATGAGGTCACGGGCCATTTTTTTCAGTGCTGCTATACCTGAACAGCCACTACGTCCAGGGATGGGCTTCAAAAATGTTAGCAATGGGTTGTGGGTGTAGTAGCCTAGTCAGCCTCCTGCACCTTGGCGGGGAAGGGGCATTTTCATCCTCCCCAGGCCCTGGAGGCTTTCCTTGAGCCTCTGGAAGGCAAAAACAGCCTCCCCAGGCTCCAGAGACTCTCTAGAGGCTAGAAACAGGCCCGTTTTCAGGACTTCCAGAGCTTTTGGGACGCCTGTTTTTTGCCCTCCCCATGCTCCGGAGGCTTTGTTCGAATCTCCGGGAGGCTGAAAAACGTCCTTCCCTAAGCTCCGGAGGCTGAAAACGGGCCCGTTTCAGGACTTCCAGAGCTTCTGGGAGGCCTGTTTTTTGTCCTCCCCAAGCTCTGGGGGCTTTTTTTGAACTTCCGGGAAGGTGAAAATGTCCTCTCCCGGGCTCCAGAGGCTGAAAACGGGCCCGTTTCAGGACTTCCAGAGCTTCCGGGAGGCCTGTTTTTTGTCCTCCCCAAGCTCTGGGGGCTTTTTTTGAACTTCCGGGAGGGTGAAAATGTCCTCTCCCGGGCTCCAGAGGCTGAAAACGGGCCCGTTTCAGGACTTCCAGAGCTTCCGGGAGGCCTGTTTTTTGTCCTCCCCAGGCTCCGGAGGCTTTTTTCGAATTTCCAGGAGGGTGAAAAACGTCCTTCTCTAGGCTCCGAAGACTGGAAACAAGCCCATTTCTGGACTTCCGGAACTTCCGGAAGGTCCGTTTTTTCGCACACCCCGATCTACCGCACAGGCCCTATACTGGCCTGGCATCCCAAACAGCCCACGGGGAGAATCCTAAGAGGGGTGGAGCGGGGTGGGTGGGGCCAGCCAGGAGTGGGATTTGCGGGTTGGCAGAACTGGGCAGATCCTTAGCTAGAGGATCGCCCAAACCCGTGCGAATGCACAGCAGCCCACCCCCTTAACAACTTCACTCTGACCCAGTGGTGGGTTCCAGGCGTTATGGCCCATTACGGGTGTACCGGTTGTAGCTGGGAGCAGCGGTCACTGTACTGGAACAGTGGCTTGTTTGGCCTACCCTCCCACCTGCGTTCCTTACCGCTTTTTGAGGCAAAGAGATCAATTGCGCACGTGTGCACAGAGTACGGTGCCTGCGCAACCTCCGAGTGTCACAGGGCAAGTGGCGTGTGCATGCATGCGCAGCACGCACGCCCAACGAGGACGCCCAGCCCCGTCACAGTGTACCGGTTGCGACGGGATCCGGGCCACCCCCCTGCTCTGACTGCAGGTTTCCTGGTAATTCCTGAGTTTTCCATTCCATGGGAACCCAGTTTTACTACCGTGAAATTCACTTTTGGAGTTTAGATTTGAACCCGTAGCCCTGGAATTGCTTAGTGGTCTTTTGTCCATCCTTTCTCTCTGCCCGGAAGGTCCAGTTATATATTTTTCCACGCCAAAGGGCCTACCCAACCCGAATTCTCTCCCTCTCCTTTTTCTAGTCTGCTTTTGAAAATAAAGCATTCCTGATTTTAGAGTATATCAGCAAGTTAAAAATACGAGTTGGCTGGCCGCTGGGTATTCTGCAATTGTCCCAAATTCTAGCAATATCGCCATTCATCCGTAATGTTGGATCTGTGCTTTTGTTGTTATTTCCACACACACACACACACACCCTCTGTCTCCCTCTCCCTCTCTCTTTTTAATACCTCGTGCTTTTGTACAAATCGTCCATCACCAATTGAGGAAATCAGCACAAAATCAGGCAAATAGAATGTGGAAGGGCATAAAGAAAATGATGACGGGGCCAGAAATCAGAATGGATCACGACAAGAGCTGCATGCAATTAAAAAAAGGTCAACAGCCTGACTTCGTCCAAAAAAAATCACATTCTGCTGATTTTCTTTTCACGCGGCTTCTGACAAACCTGGACCACTTCCTGCAGGTTTTTTTTTAAAAAAACGGGTGTTTGCACCCCGATTGTAACCCTGTTGAAAAGGAGGTCTCTCTCTCTCTCTCTCTTAACCGCCTTCGGCACAGCCCAGTTTTAATCCTGTTTAAAACGGGCCTGTGTTTTAGCTGCCTTGGTCCCCCCAATTTTAATCCTGGGTTCAGACAGGCTTAAAGTCAAAGCATGCTTAGCATTAATGTGGGGTAAAAGGCTCCCCTGGGCTTAGAAATATACCATGTTTCCCCCAAAATAAAACAGGGTCTTCTTTTCTTTTGACCCCCAAAATAAATGCTTGGCCTTATTTTCAGGGAGGTCTTATTATTTTTGAGGTGCAGGAGAGAAGGAAAAAATGCAATTTTACTGCTCCAGAAAAAAAAAATCGTCTAAAAAGTTTGAGAAACTTTTTAGCGAATATGGACAAGCCGGTATGTAACGTTCTTGGGACGGTTGACAATGATTTATATGTGTATCTCATTATAAAAACCCTGTCTGTTTTCATTGGGCAGGCAGCTCTCGAGTTACGGCCAGAATTTTTATGGCTGAGCAAGGTGGCCGTTAAGGGAGGCGTGCTCCATTTTTACAACCTTTCTTGTCCTGATTCTTGAGTGAATCACTGCAGTTGCTAAGTGAATAACAATGTTGTTAAGTGAATCTGGCTTGCCCGTTGACTTGGCTTGCCAGAAGGTCGCAAAAGGGGAGCCCGTGAAGGTCGTTAAGTGTGGAAAAACGGTCATAAGTCCCTATTTTCAGTACTGTTGTAATTTTGGTCACTAAATGAAACAGTTGTAAGTCGGGGGCCCGCCTATATTTCTACGTAGGCGTGTGAACTGAGGGTAAGTAACTTTTCCCGGCTGTGACTGTGAACCGTCAATGAGTGAATGGTGGGAAGTCAGGAACTACGATCAAAGTGGCTTGCAAAAGATATGTAATTCGAAACCTAGAAACTCACCAGGGCTGGACTTAAACGAGTTTTGCAGGTTGGGGAAGGGAAAGGGGGCACTGCATAGGTCAGGGGCCACCACCGAGAAGTCCCCGTCGCCCATTGAGGTTCTCCGCGGCGACCCTAATCTTGGAAATTCCATCCCACCCCTCCGAAGACCGGTGCCAACTCCGATACCCTCTCATTTAGCTGGACTGAACCAGCAGGCTGTGGAGAGCTAAGGCTACGTAATATTGTGGGTTGCCTCGGAGACTTAATTGACCACAAAGTCTTATTTATTCAGCTTTGATTGCCTCTGATTGCTGTCTCTCGGCTCCTGGTTCTTGCAAGCTCAGGGGATTGCAAGACTTAAAGAAATAAACCCTGGGGCTGGCCACCGCAGAACAGGGGGGGGATCAACCAGCTTTCAAATTCTTTTTTTTTGCTTTTTTAAATAATAATAATAAAAAAAGATAGGTACCGGTAGGTCTTAGGGCCTACTTTAAGGTTTAGAGAAAGAAGTTATTCTGCTTTTTAAAACTTGATTTCTGGATAGGAGCAAAAACGAATCCTCTGGATTACAGACGGAGAAGCTCACAATAACAGTGTTGGATGGGACCTTGGAGGTCTTCTAGTCCAACTCCCCCCCCCTCAGGCAGGAGAGCTTATACCTGGGATCGTCAACCTTAAACACTCAAAGAGCCACAAAGGTCATAACCGGAAGCTTCCCGTTTAAATGTGAAGCCGACCGGAAGTATAGTTCTCCCACCATAGAGTCTCCTCCTAGCACGGCGTCCTTTTTCCTCTACCTGTCCTAACCAAAAGCCCTATCAATTCTGGAGCCGACTGGAAGTCCGGTTCCCACACCATAGAGTCTCCTCCTATCACGGCATCCTTTTTCCTGTCCTAACCGAAAGCCCTATCAATTGTGGAGCCAACCGGCACTAGGGAGCTGCAGCAGAGGGATGAAAAGAGCCACATGCGGCTCCAGAGCCACAGATGGCTCTCCCCTGGCTTATACCATTCTGCCCAGTTTCTTCTTAAAAGCCTCCAGTGATAGAGGCAAGTTTCTGAAGGCAAGTTATTCCACTGATTAATTGTTCTAACTATCAGGAAATTCCTCCTTAGTTCTAGGTTGCTTCTCTCCTTGATTAGTTTCCATCCGTTGCTTCCTGTCTGGCCTTCAGGTGCTTTGGAGATTAGCTTGACCCACTCTTCTTTGTGGCATATTGGAAGACTGCTATCATGTCACCCCTAGTCCTCCTTTTCATTAAACTAGATATTCCCAATTCCTGCAACTGTCCTTCGTATGTTTTAGCCTCCAGCCCCCCAATCATATTTCTTGCTTTTTTCAAGGGTATTTTTTTTAAAAGCTAGAAAACCACCCTTTCTTTCAAGCTCTTTAACCCCCAGATTTCGGCATCAGAAGTCTAGTTTTTTTTTTGCTTCCCCCACCCCCACCCACCCCAGTTATATTCACCTGAATGGCCATTGTTGGTCATCTTGAATGCGTCGCGGCGGTAGCCGTAACCCTGGAGCTGCAGCGGTTCCAGATCTGGATTAAATCTGACTTTTGACCTCTGAATATTGATGGGAGATTGCAGTTTCCCCAGGCAGTGATCGTAGTACGTTCCCCATTCGTCTTCGCTGTGCTCCCCTTGGGTTTGGGCCGGAGAGGAAGAGAGAAATGCTTATCAGATAAGGCATACCAACTTGTCTTAGAGTCCCACAAGCGAGATTTCCAACCTTCAGATTGCCTGGAAGCAAGGGTGGGCTACACGTTTTGTTACCACTGGTTTGACCTGCACGCCTGCTCGCTTCGCAGGCGCACGTGCCCCCTTCCACGCATGCGCTTTGCTCACACATGCGCCTTCTGCGCATGCGCCCGGCATCAAAAACGTGCATAAATTGGACTGCGTACAGTTGGTGTGTGCGATTTTTGCTACCGGTTTAAATGGGAAAGGGGTGACATTGATTTGATTTGATTTTACTTTATTTGTATGCCGCCCTTTTCCCTGAGGGGACTCAGGGCGGCTCACAATTCAAGGGAGGGGAAAAACAGACAAGTTACAAACATGAAAACCATACACCGTTAAAAGAACACAACAGTCATACCATTTGAGTGGGGTTGCAAGTCTTTAGCCCCAGGCCTGTCGGAACAGCCAGCTTTTAAGGGCTATGCGGAAGGCCTGGAGGGTGGTGAGGGTACGAATCTCCACGGGGAGTTCGTTCCAGAGGGTCGGAGCAGCCACCGAGAAGGCCCTCCTCCGGGTAGTTGCCAGTCGACATTGGCCGGCTGATGGAATTCGGAGGAGGCCTAGTCTGTGGGATCTTATTGGTCTAATGGAGGTAATTGGCAGTAGGCGGTCTCTCAAGTACCCAGATCCAAGGACATGAAAGGAAAGAGGAAGGAGGAGAGAAACGAAAAAAAATGTATAATGTGTCTTCCCTCCGCTGAAAACTTATTCAGATTAACGGAGTTGGAAGGGACCTTGTGGGTCATCTAGTCCAACCCCCTGCCTAAGCAGGAGACCCTACACCATCTCTGACAGATGGCAGTCCAGTCTCTTCTTGAAAGCCTCCAGGGATGAAGCTCCCACAACTTCCGAGGGCAACTTCTGTTCCATGAGTTGATTGTTCTCACTGTCAAAAAACTTGTGTTTCCAAGGAGGAGCTAAGTTCAATGCAAAGATGTTATTAATTTCTTATTCTTTTTTTCTCAATATATCTTAGACTTTGTTTGTTAAATATCTATACCGTGTACGGGTTCTGGGAAGTCGGGGGGGGGTAGGTTGTGGGGGCTCGGGGGGGGAGGGCGGGAGGGGGGGGGAGGTATATTAGGCCTGACGAGGGGTGTTAGATTTTAAAGTAATATGATTGCACATGTATACTGTCTTCTCTTACAACATGATATTGTCTATGTAATAGTACACATGTGATTATATGTTATGAAAATGGAAAATAAAAATCATGATTTGAAAAAAAAACCTTGTGTTTATAAGACTGATCATCCGGGTTCTTAATGTAAAGAAAAAAAATTGTAAATTCATGTCTCCTACAATAATCTTTTCCTTATCGCTTACTAAACGAAAGCAAATATGTGTGGTGGGGTCCTTGGTGCTCTCTGAACTCGGTGGCTTTCTTGCAAACGTCTCATTAACCAACTAGGTAACATCATCAATGCCAGAAGGGAGTGGGGTTTGCAGAAAGGAGGACGAGGACTATGGGGTCCTTGACGCTCTCTGAGCTCTGGTTGCTTTCTTGCAGGTGTCTCATTACCCAAACTAGATAAAACATTGTCAGTGCTCAAAGGGAGTAAGGCTTTGCCAGATCCCGCTCTCTTTTAGACTGATGATGTTATGTAGTTGGGTAATGAAACGTCTGCAAGAAAACAACCAAGCTCAGAGAGCACTAAGGACCCCACCATCTTCCTCCTCCTCCTCGCCACAAACCCCACTCCCTTATAGTACTGATGATGTCACCTAGTTGGATAATGAGACGCCTGCAAGAAAGCAATCTCAGAAAGCACCAAGGACCACAGTCATTGTAGTCCTCCTCCTCCTCCTCCCCCACTCTCCTTCAGCAAACCCCACTCCCTTTTAGCACTGATGATGTCACCTAGTTGGGTAATGAAACGCCTGCAGGAAAACCACCAAGCTCAGAGAGCATTAAGGATCTCCATTCCAAATATTCTCCTTTATCAATGATGTATTGTAACTCAAAACCCTACAATGGATCCTGAGAAATATTTATTTCTGGGGAAAGGTGGTGATGGAAGACATTTTGGAGATAATTGCTAGGGATTCCCTGTAACTCAGTGAGGAGAATTCTTGAGTTTTGTTTGGACTGTTGAGCATTGATTTGCATTGTCTCCTGTCCATGCTTAGTTCTTATTTTCAAATTTTGCAATGGTTTTATTCAAGGATAGATTCCTGCACTTTCAAAGAAAGAGGAGTTTTGAAACGGGCTTGTTCAGAAGAGGGAATCAAGGTTATTCTCCAAAGCTCCTGAGGGCAGGACAAGAAGCAACGGGTGGAAACTAACCAAGGAGAGAAGCAACTTAGAACTAAGGAGAAATTTCCTGACAGTGAGAACAATTAACCAGTGGAACAACCTGCCACCAGAAGTTGTGAATGCTCCAACCCTGGAAGTTTTTAAGAAGATGTTGGACAACGCTTTGTCTGAAGGGGTGTAGGGTATCTTGCCTAAGCAGGGGGTTGGACTAGAAGACCTCCAAGGTCCCTTCCAACTCGGTTATTCTATTCTATATTCTAACTAGAGAGAGGGAGGATGGACAGATTATCAAGGTTCCTTCTTGGCTCTAATAAACCACTTTTTAAAGCCTGGAAATAATCCTTAGGTGTGTCTTAATTGCTCCCTTTGACCAAGTCAAGTTTGCCGCTCTGTTTGCGATCCATCCAAAAATCTTTCTTGGCACTCTCCCTAAATTTTAGGGTAGCTTCTTCGCCATTAGGAGTTAAGAGGTATTGATCCATTCTTATTAGAGGGCAGGAGGAAGGTTATGGAAACAAAATATCTCCAGGGAGCCTCTCCAGGGAAGACTTTTTTCTCCTCTCAAAGAGTTTCTCCTTTGGACTTTCTAAATACAGTATTTTGGGGGGATTATAAGATGTGCCTGACTATAAGGCATACCTCAATTTAGAAGACGAAAACAAACAAACAAAAAAGATTTTTGGCCTCTGCGCGCAGCATTTTCAGCACTTTTGGGGGCCTTTTTTCAGCCCTTTGATAGCCTTTTTTCTACCCATTTTTGAAGCTTTTTTCAAGCCATTTTCGAGGCATTTTGGGGGCAGTTCCCCTCCCAAAAGCCCCCCACCCAAAGCCTCAAAATGGGCCAAAGAAAGCCTCAAAAATGAGCCAAAGAAAGCCTCAAAAATGGGCTGAAAAAAGCCTCAAAAACGGGCTGAAAAAAAGCCTGAAAACGGGCCAAAAAAGCCCAGAAAATGGGCTAAAAAAGCCCCCCAAATGAGCTGAAAGAAGACCTGAAAACAGGCTGGAAAAGGCCTGAAAATGTGGTGAAAACAGGCCAAAAAAAGCCCTGAAAAGGGCTGAAGAAAGCCCCCAAAATGGGCAGGAAAAACCCTGAAAATGGCCCAAAATATGGCCTGAAAACAGGTTGAAAAAAGGCCTGAAAACAGGTTGAAAAAAGGCCTGGAAAACAGGTTGAAAAAAGGCCTAAAACAGGCTGAAAATAGGCCTGAAAACAGGCTGGAAAAAGGCCTGAAAACAGGCTGAGAAAAGGCCTGAAAACAGGCTGAAAAAAGACTGTAAAAAGGCCTGAAAACAGGTTGAAAAAATGCCTGAAAACAGGCTGAAAAAAGGCCTAAAAACAGGCTGAAAAAAGACTGTAAAAAGGCCTGAAACAGGCTGAAAAAAGGCCTTAAAACAGGCTGGAAAAAGGCCTGAAAACAGGCTGAGAAAAGGCCTGAAAACAGGCTAAAAAGTCTGTAAAAAGGCCTGAAAACAGGCTAAAAAGTCTGTAAAAGGCCTGAAAACAGGTTGAAAAAGGCCTAAAACAGGCTGAAAATAGGCCTGAAAACAGGCTGGAAAAAGGCCTGAAAACAGGCTGAGAAAAGGCCTGAAAACAGGCTGAAAAAAGTCTGTAAAAAGGCCTGAAAACAGGTTGAAAAAATGCCTGAAAACAGGCTGAAAAAAGGCCTAAAAACAGGCTGAAAAAAGACTGTAAAAAGGCCTGAAACAGGCTGAAAAAAGGCCTTAAAACAGGCTGGAAAAAGGCCTGAAAACAGGCTGAGAAAAGGCCTGAAAACAGGCTGAAAAAGTCTGTAAAAAGGCCTGAAAACAGGTTGAAAAAATGCCTGAAAACAGGCTGAAAAAAGGCCTAAAAACAGGCTGAAAAAAGACTGTAAAAAGGCCTGAAACAGGCTGAAAAAAGGCCTTAAAACAGGCTGGAAAAAGGCCTGAAAACAGGCTGAGAAAAGGCCTGAAAACAGGCTTAAAAGTCTGTAAAAAGGCCTGAAAACAGGTTGAAAAAAGGCCTAAAACAGGCTGAAAATAGGCCTGAAAACAGGCTGGAAAAAGGCCTGAAAACAGGCTGAAAAAAGACTGTAAAAAGGCCTGAAACAGGCTGAAAAAAGGCCTTAAAACAGGCTGGAAAAAGGCCTGAAAACAGGCTGAGAAAAGGCCTGAAAACAGGCTAAAAAGTCTGTAAAAAGGCCTGAAAACAGGTTGAAAAAAGGCCTGAAAACAGGCTGAAAAAAGGCCTGAAACCCAGGTGTGCAGAAGCCAAAAATGGCTGGTGAATGGGTGGGGCTTTGGCAATATTCGGTCTATAAGACACATCTATATTTTCACCCCTTTTGGGAGACAAAGAAGTGTGTCTTATAGTCCCAAAATAGGTAACAACAATAACACATTAAAAGCAGATTTAAGTTCCTTCCATATTAGGCATCAACCATTGGCTGACATTATGGATAGGGCAGAAAATTCCCAATAGCAGATGGAACAAGATTTATCCTATTTTCCTCTTTTTTTCCTCCCTCTAAAAGAAGGAACAACGTTGCAAAACATTCCTTTTTTTAAAAAAAATTGACGGATGGGGAGAGACAGGAAGACAAAAGGAAAAGCAGCCAGCACAAGCTCACCCTTTTGAGTTTCTGCTTGATTGGGAATTTCTATCCAAATTTCCCCCCCACCCCTCCTTTTGTTTTGAAACGACATTTCTGCCTTTGGGTGACCTGCCAAGAATTTGGGCATCCGAAGAGACCCCCCAAAGAGGATTCCAAAATTAATCCTAAAGTCTCTGAGGTGTTGGGAGAGGTTATGAAAAGTTTAGGGGGTGGAGGGAACTTACCTGGTTTGAAGGTGGGGTGGGGGTGGGGGGGCAAATGACATGCAGGTTTGTAAGGCTATTCAAAAGAGGTTTGTATAACAGAACAGAATAACAGAGTTGGAAGGGACCTTGGAGGTCTTCTAGTCATACCCCCTGCTTATGCAGGAAACCCTACACCACTTCACACAAATTGTTATCCAACATTTTCTTAAAAACTTCCTGTGTTGGAGCATTCACAACTTCTGGAGGCAAGTTGTTCCACTGATTAATTGTTCTAACTATCAGGAAATTTATCCACAGTTCTAAGTTGCTTCTCTCCTTGATTAGTTTCCACCCATTGCTTCTTCTCCTGCCTTCAGGTGCTTTGGAGAATAGCTTGACCCCCTCTTCTTTGGGGCAGCCCCTGAGATATCGGAAGACTGCTATCATGTCTCCCCTAGTCCTTCTTTTCATTAGACTAGACATATTCAGTTCCTGCAACCGTTCTTCCTATGTTTTAGCCTCCAGTCCCCTAATCCTCTTTCTTGCTTTTCTCTGCATTCTTTCTAAAGTCTCCACATCTTTTTTACATCGTGGCGACCAAAACTGGATGCCGTATTCCAAGTGTAGCCTTACCAAGGACTTATAAAGTGGTATCAACACTTCACGTGATCTTGATTCCATCCCTCTGTTGATGCAGCCTAGAACTGTGTTGGCTTTTTTGGCAGCTGCTGCTCACGGCTGGCTCCTATTTAAATGGTTGTCCACCAGGACTCCAAGATCCAAGTTTGGCTTGATTTTAAAGCTGGATTGTGTATGTGTGTTGCAGTTCGGCTGGTGTTTTGGGGATATGCACAGGTGAGCTAAAAGGATGCCAAAACCCCTCCTTCCTTTAAACTGGTCTACTCCAGATCTGCTGGGCAATTCTTAATAATGCCCCAGCAGGAAAACTGACCCTTAGGACTATCATAGTAGAGATCTACTGGAATTACTCTTAAATATTATTCTCCACAATGTAAATCTCAGCTCCATTAACTTAATTTTCGCTCCGATTGTGGACTAACAGAACAGCGTAAGAGTTCACACATTTTTGCTGTTTGCAAACGATGCCATGGGGGTAGTGTGGTGGACGAGACCAAGCCCCTATGTTCTCCCAAATGTTAGGTATGTTTGGATTATGAAACTTCACAATTCCTGTTTGGAGTATCATTACTTAATTGTATCCTGCCTTTTTCTTTACAATATAATTCAAGGCAGAAAATCACCTAGCCACGCCTCCCCCCCCCCTATTTTCCTATTTTAATTTTTGCTATTGTGAGGAAATATTGTGTTGTTTCCTCACAATAACAACCCTGTTTGGTGGGGTGGGGTGTGTGTGTGTGAGAGAGAGAAAGGGACTGGCCCAAAGTCACTGCGCAGATTTTTCATGCCTAAGACAAACTCCCAGTCTCCCGTTTTCTAGCCTTAAACCAAACAGGCTCTCTATAGTAACAAGAATTGAAACTCCAGTCTGGAAAACCGACATTGAATCATGTTGCACAATTTGCAGCCCTAAAATAGACCACAGTTAAAAGCAAAAAGGTTGCTTCTTTCCCTCTTTTCCCCCCTCCTTACCGTGATATGTCCAGTCCAGAATACGGGAAGAGCATAGATGTAGAAAGCAGAGTTGAAGCACCCAGACGCTAGTCCTCATGATTCGGTGAAATCAAACCCCCGAAAGGTGGATCCGCTGGTTTTTGTCGGACCTCCGAAAAGGTAAATAATAATTGACTTTAAATCCAGCCTCTTTTTCTCCTGCTGAAATAAGAGCAGATATTCTTATTTTCTCTTGCTGGGTGAGAAAGTTAATTATATTGTGGACTGACAGTGGTGGAGACAAGGGGGGGAATTGTCAGGTGAAACAGACTGTGGTGGGGTTTCGGCTTGGGGTTTTCTCCATCGTAGGTAGGTGGGCTCCTGTGATTGGCTGGGTTAATCAGCATCCTGCAAGCATTAATGTTTTATGTACCTTAAAGTCGATGCCTTATGCCAAGATGAAGGCAAATGCTTGCAGAGGCCGCCTTAAAGTCCAGTAGGAAGAACTTAGTAATAATAACCAGAGGCGTTTGAGAAATTTACACAGATTTTTGGGGGAAGAAAATAATAAATTACAAGTAGTAACTCTTGACGCAAGATTCCACAACTGAGCCTGCCCCCCTTCAATTTCCATCGCTAAGTGCGACGGTTAACAGTAGTTGGAAGGGACCTTGGAGGTCATCTAGTCCAACCCCCTGCTCATGCAGGAGACCTATGCTAGGGATTCGGACTGCCGAACTTTCTGATCGACAGGCTCCGCGTCTTAGCCGCTGCAAAGGCCACCTAGCCAGTTTTGCCCCGTTTTAACCACCTTTTTTGCCACCGTCATTAAGTGAGTCGCTGGTGTCGTTAAGTTAGGACAACATGGTTGGGAAATGGAATCGCGCTCACCTTGGCTCAATGCTGTCCTAGTTAGGCACATTTTGACGCCAAAGTGCATGCGCAGAAGGCCGAGGACATACATGGTCACATACCCCTGAGCAGGAGATTGCAACTGTTGTAAATGTTGAACCGTTTGCCAAGCATCCGAATTTGGATCACGTGACCACGGGGAGGCAGCAAGGGTCGTAAGTGCGGGAACCGGTCATAAGTCGGTTTCCCCACCCCCCAAGGCCAATGTAACCTCTGTCATTAAACAAATGGTTATAAGTCAAAGACCACCTGTGTAGGGTCTCTTGAGTGTCTGCAAATAGGGGGAAATTTGCCCCCTTGAGAGAGGGCTGTCGCTGACATGTTTGAAAAATTTGATTCTGCAAAACCAGTATGGAACAGGGGTGAAATTCAGCCGGTTCTGACAGGTTCTGGAGAACCGGTAGCAGAGTAGTTCAGAGAAACTGGCAAATACCAGTCTGGCTGGCCCCAGAGTGGGGAGGGAATGGAGATTTTGCAGCATCCTTCCCCTGGAGTAGGGAGGGAATGAAAATTTTACAATATCCTTCCCCCGGAGTGGGGAGGGAATGGGGATTTTGCAGTATCCTTTTCCTGGAATGGGAAGGGAATGGAGATTTTACAATATCCTTCCCCTGAAGCGGAGAGGATTGGAGATTTTACAATATCCTTCCCCTGGAGTGGGGAGGGAATGGAGATTTTGCAGTATCCTTCCCCTGGAGTGGGAAAGGAATGGAGATTTTGCAGTATCCTTCTCCTGGGAATGGGGAGGGAATGGGGATTTTGCAGTATCCTTCCCCTGGAGTGGGAAGGGAATGGGGATTTTGCAGTATCCTTCTCCTGGGAATGGGGAGGGAATGGGGATTTTGCAGTATCCTTCCCCTGGAGTGGGAAAGGAATGGAGATTTTGCAGTATCCTTCCCCTGGAGTGGAGAGGGAAAAGGGGGATCTCGTAATGGGAAGAGTAGACACCCAGAGTGGTCCATACCAGTGGTGAAATTCATTTTTTTTTTTACTATTGGTTCTGTGGGCATGGCAGGATGGGTGGGCGTGGCAGAGGAAGGATTCTGTAAAATCCCTATTCCCTCCCCACTCCAGGGGAAGGATACTGCAAAATCTCCATTCCCTCCCCACTCCAGGCGAAGGATACTGCAAAATCCCCATCCCCTCCCCACTCCAGGGGAAGGAACTTCATTGCAAAATATGTTTTTTCTTCCTTTTCTAACATTGTGCCCATGCACAGACCTTTTTAAGTGCAAATACGCACCTAATAAAAAAAAATTGTGCACCGAACTGGTGGTAATGCCAGCAGGAATTCATCAATACCACAAAGGGTCTGGTTGGGGGATTCTGGGCGTTGAAATCTAGACCTCTTAAAAGTTGCCAAGGTTGAGAAGATATTCCCGATGGAACTTGGGAGCCTTGATATTCTTGGGGGAGGGGGGTGTTGGGTCTCTCTCTTTCTCTCGGGCAATCTGGGTGCTGTGGCCTGAATCGCTGGCATTCCCCCGTCAGCAGTTTTCAAGGACTATTTACCCAACTGGATTTTGTGGGATTATGAAATGCCTTCTGGGCCCTGGGTTTGATCTCTGTACATTCTGCCGCTTTGCAGAACAAGCCAAAAAAAGAAAAAACACCCCAACAACCGACAGCCGCTGGCGTTTTATGAGCTTTTGAGGGAGATCTCCTTAAAAGCCCTGTCTTGGAAACCTGATGATCAGGCAAAGGAGGCATCCTGACAGCCGACAGCCCAGCCTGCCTCCAGATGCTACGGGCTCATAATCTCTGCGTGGCTGGCAGTTATGCAACGGGCCTCCGTCCCCTTCCAGGAAAGTGTTCCTCGTTTCCTGAGAGGATAGCTTTCTAGATGCAAAGTTGGATCGCTTTCCTTTCTACAACATGAACACTTGTTCATATTGTCGGCCGGGCAGGGACAAAAATAGCCAAGAGAAAGGATGGAAGCCATGGGAAAGGGTCTCTCGTCAGTCATCAGGAGCAGGAGTGGGTTCCAGCTGCTGCTACTGCCGCTTCAACTCAGGGACACGCACGCTACGGGCGTGTGCACAGTACAGCTGCGCATGCGCAGAAGTAAAAAACAAGATGGCGACGCCGAAAGAACTGGTTTGGGGGCGTAGCAGACCGAGTTACTACCTACTCGGATGAACTGGTCCGAACTGGTAGGAACCCGCCTCTGATCAGGAATGCTGATTTATCACCTGTTTACCAGGTGCTTAGGAGCCAAGGAATAAACAACCAACAACTTAATAGCTGGCAATCAACACCCCAATTAAAAACTAAAAGCCATGAACACCCTATAAATAGCACGCATAGAAGAGTCCCGTGCAAGCATTCTGGAGACAGAGAAATTCCCCAAGGATGGGCTACAGAATGAATCCAAAAACTTGGAAGAATAAATCTCTGGTTCCGTGGATCGACCCAGATTGGATCCTGCAAATCTTTAGTAGCTCAGCCTTATTTCCCCAGGGTTTAAAGTCCACTCCTATCTGTTGGAATGCAGTCCTAAAGGGATGATAATCCTAATTAGATTGCCTGTCTGCATTAGGTAACGGCTAAAGTTCAACCTGAAAAGACCAGATAGTTTTCGCAAGAAGATAATCTTGGCCAATCTACGTAGGTCCAAAGTACAGGGGATCCTCGGACTTACGACCACAATTGAATCCCAAACTTCCACTGCTAAGCAAGACAGTTCAGTGAATCTTCAGTGAACCCTTTTACGACTGCCCCTTGCCACCGTTGTTAAGTGGATCCCTTGCGGGGGTTTAGCTGCTAATGTACCACTAAATCTGGCTTCCGCGTTGATTTCGCTAAGCCAGAAGGTCGCAAAAAGGGATGATGTGATCCCCAGGATATTGCAACAGTCACAAAGATGGCTGCAAGCATCCGAATTTTGATCAAGTGACAATAAGGATGCTGCAATGGTTAGGTGAAAAAAACAACGTCCTAACTCACTTTTTTTCAGCGCCATTCTACCTTTGGAATCGTCACTGAACAAATAGTTGCAAGTCAAGGATTTTCTATATTTTGGACCTGAGTAGAGACTGAGTCTTATCAAGCAAAATCCCCTTTCTCCTAAGGTCAAATGTTGCATTTTAAAAATATTTTGTTCTATTTATTTCAATTTACTGGCATGGAGGGTCTTAAACAGCCTCTTAATCTGCAGCAGAAGTGGGTTGCTCCCAGTTCGGCCCAGTTCAGCTGAACCGGTAATGGAATTCAGAGCTGGGTTGCATAACAGGCAGTGACCCAGGCTGGCCGCGCCCCCGAACCGGTTTCATTGCTGCAGCTGGGCCGCCGCCATTTGGTTTTTTAGTGACTGCACAGGTGCAATTCACTGTAAATTGTTCTGGGCATGTGCGAAGAACAATTTACATGGAACGGTGCACACGCATTGCAAACCGGTAGTAAAATCTGTAGCAACCCACCCCTGACCTGCAGGATTCTCAAGGTTCAAAAGCCAGGAGAAACATAATCCAGGAAATCAAACCCCAACCTATCCTTGTTTATATTCCCGTTTAAACCCGCTTTCTAATTGGGACACCCGATTCCTCGCTGTGGTGCAAACAACGATCAACCCCCCCCCCCCTTTTAAAAATTCTGCATTTTGAAAACGTCCATTCGCCAAACGACAAAAAAATAAAACCCCAGGCTTTTCGCCACTCAAACTGGCGAGGTCAGAGAAAGGGAAAGGAATGCAAAGGAATAATCGTAATATTTTCTGGAAACGGCCTCGTTGTGTAAGAACCGCTTTCATTTTGACTATTTTTAAATTTTCCAATGGGTCGTGTGTTGTTTCTGGCCCTGTCCCCTGGTCACACAGAAAATGCAGTTTTCATTTGAATATTACAGAGAGGTGTTTTTCCCCCCCCTTCCATTTTGCAAATGCCAGCCAGATATTTTTTTTTTTTTCTCGTAGCGATGAACGCGATCATTTTTGGCTTGCACAGATGGAAGGGAGGTGGCGGTGGAGGAGAAATGTTCTATCACAGCATCAAAGATGATAAATTATAGATGATGATTGTTTTAGGGGCCAAAGCCATTTGGTTTTCAAGAGAGAAGAGAGAAATAGCCAGCTCGCCAGTGGATTTCTAAATGTGGATGGAATTGGGCAGAGTGGCACGGCGCATCAAGCCAAATGATGCTTTGTGAGATCTGGGCTTAGCCTATGGTGTTAATGGCACTGTTATGAGTGATAAACTAAGATTCGTGGCTTGGTGCCCTCACCCGCAAAGAGGGGCTCCCAAGGTAGATTGGGGCCTGAATGCAGAGTCTTTTCCACAATAGAAAAACGCAAATACAGATAATTATAATACTCCATTCAGTTAGGCACCGAAATTTACATTTGGAAGAAGGAAACAAAAACGCAAAGCAGGAAAACAAACCAATTTGGAAGCGAAGCTGAAGATTGGCACAGATTTTGATGACCCAGCAAAGCACACTCTACCAACACGAGACACACATTCCCTTTTAATTATGATGTATATACACTTAAACACAAAGGATACTTACTCCCCCGGGCCCGATCCTCGCTTGTTACGGTGGAATGGCAAAACTCTCTTAAAGTTTTCTTTTTTTTTTAGTTCTTTGTGGACATTTTATAGAGGTACGAGGAGAGGAATCTGTGTGGGAGTCAATCAATGTTAAAAAATAATAATAAACGTGGGTCTGGATTGAGGCGGAGTGTGTGGACTAAGAGCCATCGAAACGGAATCGGCTGTGGAGTTTTGCCCAGGGATGGTTTACTAACATTCTCTGTCTTTGTGACATCATAAGAGACAGATCCTAAGCCTTAAACTTTCCACTTTCCTTCTGATATGCTGCCAACTTTTTACCTGCCCTAGCAAAACTTTTCCCCCATCTTTTTAACAGAATCACCAAGTTGGAAGGGACCTTGGAGGTCATCTAGTCCAACCCCCTGCTCAAGCGGGAGGCCCTGAACCATTTCAGACAAAATAGTTGTCCAATTTCTTCTTAAAAGTGATGGAAGTGCTCAGAACTTCTGGAGGGAAACCACTGGTTCATTCATGGTTCTCGTTGCTGGGAAATTTCTCTTTAATTCTAGGTTGCTTTTCTCCTTCCTTAGTTTCCATCCGTTGTTTCTTGCCTTGCCTTCTGGTGCTCGGGAAAATAGGCTGGATCTCGGCTTGTGAATTTTGTCCGGCTGTGTGAGTAAATCTAGCTGCATTTGAAAACTTAATTCTCGCCCTGATAAGCTTTTGGTTTGGCTGAACTGTGGTTTGGATTTAGCCACAAGGAGCTGGCCTTACAGATTAAGCTAAACCGAGACAAAAAAAATAAAATAAACCTCAGGTAATTTAAATAATAAATCTATGCAACCCATACATTTCCAAACCTTATCAGTCCCAGTGACACGTCGTGTTTTGAAGTTCTGGCATTCAGATTTTCACCAGCATACGGCTCGGATTTGCTCCAAATCTGGTATTCTAAGTTCAAAACCCCCATCTTTTAAATTTGTTTTACGATTCTGCATTCCATATTTCAGCATGCAAAAAAACCCCTGCCTGTTTCAAAGCAAGCTTTTCCAGTTAAGATACTGCCGGACCATCCCCAAAAAACATCCAAACCTCTGGTGGAAATGATACCAAGGTAGCTTCTGGCACACTGGAACCAGATGTCCGCGTTTTCTAAAAGAAGTCACCAAAATTCCCAATTCTGACAGCGATCCTTCCAGACGCCCACAGAAAAGTAGTGGCTGCATGACACAATACAAATCTTGTGTGTCTACAAGTTACCAACCTCACTGTGCTATATTATTGTTTAGAGAAAAAGATCCTGGGACAAAATATTTCCAGCATTTATTTGCCCAAAGCGAGAACTTTCCGTGTTTTTATTGCTACGAAGAAATTGATTGCAAATTCCTTCTCTGAAGTTACTAAGACAGGCTGAACGCCACTTCCTTCTATCTCTGCATTGAGTACATAATTTTACTACAGGGGTTTAATCCAACCTTCTATTTTAAGGCATAAATTGGTATATTTGCCAGGCACCAGTTTTTAGGTGAAATGGCATCTTGTTTGACTAGGATGGAAGGGTTTTTTTTGTGTGCATGAATTGTTTAGGACGTATCAGAAAAGAGCACCCAATTTTTCAAAGGAGGCAAAGTTTGTCTATTTTTTAGTCCCTTTTTGAAAAAATAACAGCCAAACAGGAGGCTCAGAGGTTGTATTTTCTAATTAATTATAATCAGCATTTTTGCAAATCTCTCGTAAATGAATTTTGACCAGGTAAGTCTAACCGTGTCTGTGTTAGACAAGCAATTAAACTGCCTTTTTATAGACATTAAAGAAGCAATTAAATTGGGGTTTGCAAAACAGCATTTTAGAATTCTTAAAATACATTCTTGGTTGAAATTTTAGAGATCCGTCTCTATTATACAGTAGTTTCCTTTCAAGAGTATATATTAGCACAGAAACACTAAAGTGAACCCATCAAATCATGATTTAAAAAAAAAAAGCTAAATCAGGTTTAAAGCTACAATTTTGCAAACTTCAGATACTATTAGTATGAAAATTAAGCATTAAAAGTATTGTATTCTGTACTCAGTTGTAATCTCTTGTACTGTTCAGTTTGGATATTTAGAATAAACAAGCTTTTGGTTCTTAATAAGAACCAAATTAATTATAAAAAGTTTAATAATCATTAAGATTTTTATAATCTTATCCAATAATCCAAAGCTTAATAACCACATTAACAAACTGGGGGGGTGTTGGACTAGGTGACCTACAAGGTCCTTTCCAACTCTGTTCATCTGTTAATTTCTTATTTATATAAAGTTTTAACGCTCCATCCACTGCACCGTTTGCAAAAGAGCTCCATTTCGGAGCTGCAAATCTTAAAAATAATTATTCCTGCGCAAGAGAATTAGTCCACTTTTCAAGGCTACCCAATACACAGCATGGAGAAAATAAAAATAAAAAATTAAACTGCAATTTCCCCTCCGCTTTACAAAATGGGTTTCCCCCCCACCCACCCCACCTCTCGCTAAAGGCATTAAAAAGGGAAACTAAACTGAATTAGGCCCGCCCACGCGACTGCGTAAAGGAGAAAAGGTGCCCGGGCACGTAGCGCACGCGCCAAGAGGCTGAGCCTGGCGAGAGGCCCGCCGGCCAATCGGCGGGCAACAGGGCGGCGCGGCCGGCCAATGAGAAGCCGCAACGAGGCCATCTCATCTGCATGAACCGGGCTATAGTTTAGTGCGCGCCGGCCGCGTCTTCTTCAGTTGCCCGGGCTGCGCGAGGCGAGCAACGTTGCAGTGATTCGGTTTTTTTCTTTGATTTTTCTTTAAGAAACCCAAAACCACTATAATTACAATTTATTTCCTTAGGTGCTGCTGCAGCGCGAGAGCTTAGCCTAAGGTAAGTTGGGAAAGCGTTTGCTTTGGAGGAATATTTTGCAGCAACATTCATTATATGCATCTCTCTATCCATTTCCTTGCAAACTGTGATGCAAGACATTTTGAAATTTCCTTTTTTGCAAGGAAAAGGAAATAGGTGTGCCTTGGGCGTCCCTTTTGCAAACACTTTCGAAGATTTGCACTTTGCTGGGGTAAAAAAGGGAACCCACAGATTTCCATTTCAAGCATTTAATCATTATTATTACTATTTTTTTTACAAAATAGGCATTTATTTAATATTTCTATTTAAGATTTGCACCCTGGCCCCCGGGGAAATTAGTTTCCTTAAGCGTGGGCTCCAAAGAAGCCCAACGTGGCGCCCTTTTAGTTAACCCAGGACTACATGGCCTATGGTTCCCTTCCAGCTGATATAGGTAGGGGGGGTGTATTAGTAGTCCCAACAGGTGTGGAGGCCAAAAATGGAAAAACCTAAGCTAAAATCCAAGCAAGCTTGAAAAATAGGATAAAAAAAGAAACTGAGCTTTCCCCCCTCCATCTCTTGCAAAAAAATAGGATGCTGTAAGGCTCAAGAAAAGGAAACTTTTTAAAAAAAGGATGCTTGAGATGTTTTTGATCTGTATCTTAGGTCCTGTGGCTTGCATGGCAGTCAAAGATGGATTTGTCCCTTCTTTTGTTCAGGAGGGGAGGGCTGCAGAGAGGGGTAAAAATGGGGAGGGGCAGAGGGGTACCAAACCTGTTGTTCCTACTCCTACGCACAGAAAACCTGCAGCTTAAAAAAAAAAGGCTCCCCCACCCCCAAACATACATGATTACTTAGTGAACAGTATATTGTCTGGGTTAATTTACTTTGTACACAGTACTTATAACAATAATAATGTCATTTATGTACACCTAGTAGTACTAAAGTATACTTTAGTCGTAGTAGTCATTTATATGTATGTAACTATACGCATAATAGTACTTTCCCGCATGTCTAACGTTTACCTCTTGTTTTCTAATTGTGAATGAAATAAAACTCCTAGGAAAAGGGGTCCTATATCTGTAAAAAACCTGCATTTAAAAAAAAAATTGCCCCCCAAAAGGGAACCCATTTTATTTGCTTTCCTGGCCTTGGGCAAATTTTATTTTTTTAAAACATTAAGCTCTAAGCCACAGGAGGAATCTGATCTTCTGGGGGAGGGGGGGAAGGATCTCTTTTTTGGGGGGGGGGGTGGAGGGGGATGCGTGATTCTGCAAAGGCCTCTCTGGGCATCCTTTTCAGAAGCCATTTGCAATAGGCTGCCTTTGTAAATTGGCTGGTAGGTAGCCGAGATGCGGGGGCATCCTTCCTTCGCACGTGGACCGCGGGATCCTCCTTTAATGGGGGGACGGGGACCACGTGCGGACTCCCCGCTGCTCCTTTCTTAAGACGGAAATGATGAAGAGATGGAGATGGCCTGGAGCAGCTGGAGGCGGCCCCCCCCCTTCCGTGCCTTACATATTTCCATCTCTTTGAGGAGGACAAGTTGTGATTGATGGGAAGGACAGTTGCTGGGTAATTTAGAAAGTTGCAGCCACATGCTCAAAAGCTGTTCAGGCTTAGCCCACTCCTCCATTTTTTGCAAAGTGCGAGTAATTTTGTTCTTAGTAGCCGCACAGCCGAAATTTCCCCATCCTGTGGCGAGGCTTAGTCACGTCCTCCCGACGGCAGTGACGTTTAATTGCTTGGATTAGCTGGATGCCTTAACTCTTTTAATTCTTTTCCATGCTCTTGTGCAATTGTTGACACAACGGTGCACACACCTTTGCTTTAAAGACTTTGCAACTGGGCCTTCCCAAATATTTAATATGCGGGGGGGGGACTCTTCCCTCCACCTCCTGGGACTGCTTGGCTCCAATACTTATAATTCCCACCCAGCATCAGGTGTGGAAAAGAGGTTCTAGATTTCCTAGAGTTGGAAGTGCTTGTATCTTCTTGGGAAAATTCAAATTGTTCTTTAATATGGAGAGAAGCAGAAGATTTGAGCATTGGTTTAAGGCAGGTTTCTCAAGTTAAGGAGTTTTAAGATAGGTGGACTTCAACTCCCAGAATCCCCCAGCCAGCAAGGCTGGGGGATTCTGGGAGTTAAAGTCCACTTATCTTAAAATCGGTTCGCTTGAGTCAGAAGTTGATTTGCAACAAAGCACAGCAAATTCTCCCCTTTTTAAAAAAAAGTGCAACAGGGAAGAAAGTAGTATAAATTCAGCCTGTAGGCCGCATTGGAAGAAATCACCTTTCAGTAGAAAGTTAGCACCTCAGGGTTAAGGGTAACATTCTCCTGGGAAGCTGTGAAATATTGCTTTTTTAAAACTGCCTGGGTAATTTTATCCCTAGTGTAGCCCCAGATGGTCAGCTGGCGTTAAGGGAAGAGATCTCGCCAGCTTCACAAGTAGGTGTGGTATCACAGCGTGGATTTCCATTTTAGAGTTTGGCGAACATCCCGAAATAGATCCCTGAGGCTTGGAGAAGAGAATTTAAATCGGTTGAGGGGTGAAGGAAAAAAGAACAACGGAGTACAGGGAGTTTGGACTTAGTACCACAAATGAGTCCAAAATATATATTGTTAAGCGAGACATTAGTTAAATGAAGCTTTTGGGCCCATTTTACAACCTTTCTTGCTAGAGTTGTTAAGTGAGTAACGGTTGTTAAGTGAATCTGGCTTGCCCATTGACTCTGGTTGCCAGAAAGTCACAAAAGAGGATCACACATCATCCCGAGACACCAAAACCCTCCTAAATGTCAACTCAGTTGCCAAGCATCCAAATTTTGATCGTGTCACCATGGGAATGCTGCAACCGTCATAAGTGCGGAGAACTTTGGTCACGAAGCGAATGGTTGTAAGTCGAAAACTACTTGCCCTGCATTGTAAAGAGGGAGAGAGATTCGATGGCTTAGCTCTCAAACCACAATTGCAGTCTGGATCCCATCAAAATCAGCTGTTCCATTTTGGTCTGGATTCCCGTTCCCATCATCGCCCTTCCAGAAGGGCTGGGGATGTTGGTGACTGTAGTCCAGCAGGTGGGAAGGCTTCTTCGCTTGGAGGAAGTGATTCGAATTTTTATTTCTCGGTTCCGAGGAAAATCCGGTGCCTTTAGGCTGGGAGGAGTGAAAGAAAAGAAAAGAAAAAAAAAAAAGCAGGAAAATTTTTCCTTCTTGGTCTTTTTTTTTCCGTTTGCAGAAACTGAGTCATTCCGATTCTAGAATTCATTTCCTGCAAAGTGTTTTTTTTTTTTTACAGTTACTTAAAACGCTGAGTCAGTTCGAGCAAAGACATTTGAGACACACAGGCTTGGTTTCCAAGAGGCTCCCGTTTTATTCACCCGCAGAGACGTGATATTTCTTTTATTTTTTATTTTTTTTAAAAAAAAAGAAAATTCAATTTTCCCATGCGTGTTTTCAAGGCAGCAACGCTCCCTTTGAAGGTGACCTTAGCTGGATTGGCAAAGATTGGCCCGAGGGAGATGGCTTCTGTTCCGGTAAAAAAAAAAACACCCGGATTTTGCGTGTTTGGAGCTGTGAAATATATTCAGTGTCGGCTCTGCAGGGCAAAAACCGGAATTGCAGCGAATGTGATGATGAGTTGTTGTTTCCCCCTCCCCCCCCCTTTCCAGGCCATTTAAATATTTTAGCTTGGGAATCGCATTGTTCTTATATTGTTCTTTTTTTTTTTTTTTGGTCTGCCTTCTTCAAATCTGACTCCGTTTAACTCCTTCCTTCTGTTGAAATATGAACAAAAAAAATGGGTTTATTTTTAGTCTGCCCTTCAGAGGGTCCAGAGGACACCAGCACAGCCTATTTCCTGGCTAAAATGAAATATCTTTCAGATTAATCTATGATGGGGAACCTGTGGCATTCGTGGCACACGGAGCCCTCTCTGCGGGACATCCAAGCCGTTTCCCCCCCCCCCCAGTAAACTCCTCTGCACATGCGTGCGCGCCTCCTGCCGCCCAGCTGATTTTCGGGTCTCTGCTGTGCATGCGTTTTGGGGGGGGGGCACATGCAGAAGATGTGCGTGCATGGGGGGGGGGTGGAGGGAATGGTGCACCCCGTTTTTGGTTCAAGAGGCTTCAGGGAGGCTTGCTAGGCCCAAAATGGGGTACGGGGAGGGGGTCATATGCGCATGCGCAGGAGGATGGGGATGCACGAGAGGGGAGGGGGTCGCACATGCGTAGAGGGCGGGGTAAAGGGGAGGGGTCATGTGCGCATTGCATTATGGGTATGCACATGTGTGTGCTTTTCGGCACGCAATGAAAAAGGTTAGCCACCACTGATCGATGGGTTAGATGGGTGGGTTATCACCGCTGCGAACCCATGCCGGCTGTGGATGATGGGAGCTGTTCTTTTTAAAAAAATAAAAAAATAAATAAATTAGCAATAGCAATAGCAGTTAGACTTATATACCGCTTCATAGGGCTTTCAGCCCTCTCTAAGCGGTTTACAGAGTCAATATATCGTCCCCACAGTCTGGGTCCTCATTTTACCCACCTCGGAAGGATGCAAGGCTGAGTCAACCTTGAACTGCCGAACTGCAGCTAGCAGTCAGCTGAAGTGGCTGCAGTACTGCACTCTAACCACTGCGCCACCTCGGCTCAATTGATGTACTTGTTGGAAGGTTCTGCTCACAAACCCATCAGTAGTGTTAACAGTAACAGAGTTGGATGGGACCGTGGAGGCCATCTAGACCAGCCCCCTACTCACGCGGGAGACCTATACTAGGGATTCAAACCACCAACCTTTCTGGATTGATCTGGCTGTTCACCTGAGCTGCAGCGACTCTGGGTGTGCTCATGTTGAGGCGTCCTAAACGAAACCTTCCAGGCTGTAAAATGAAAATATAATAGAACGTCAAGGTTTTGTTCAGAAGGCTGGATTTCTATCCGGAACAAAAATAAATGCATGTGGAAATTGAGGGGGGAAAGAGAGAGGAGGTAGCTGGCTTAGTTCAGACATGGTGAGGGGGCAGTTTCTCTGCATTTTCATCACTGGTGGGAAATGTTCATTATCCTTAAGGGGAGCAAATTGGGTTTGCAAGGAAAATGGCTGGGAGGCCGTGGAGCTCTGGTGGCCCAGCTGTGGAGGGAGAGTTTGGGTCTCAAGGACAGCCAGGAATGAGCAGACAAACCATTGATTCTGCCAAGATTTAATTTTAATGCTGGAGGGAAGTCTGTCTGCATTTCTATCTTGCATGAATGAAAATTTCTTTCTTCCTTCCTCTCTTCCTTCCTCCCTCTCCTTCTCTCCTTCCTTCCTCCCTTTTCTCTCCTTCCTTCCTTCTTCTCTTCCTTCTTCCTTCCTTTCTCTCCTTCCCTTTCTCTCCTCTTTTTCTCTTCCTTCTTCCTTCCCCTCCTTTCTCTCCTTCCTTTCTCTCCTTCCTCCCTTTTCTCTCCTTCCTTCTCTTCCTTCTTCCTTTCCCTCCTTCCTTTTCCCTCCTTCCTTCTCTTCCTTCTTCTCCTTCCCTCCTTTCTCTCCTTCATTTCTCTCCTTCCTCCCTTTTTTCTCCTTCCTTTACTTCCTTCTTCCTTCCATTCTCTCCTTCCCTCCTTTCTTTCCTTCCTTCCTCTCCTCCCTCCCTTCATTTTTTCTCCTTCCTTCTTCTCCTTCCTCTCCTTCCTTCCTTTCTCTCCTTCCTTCCACTTTCTAACTCTCTCGCTCCTCCCTTCTCTCTCCCCCTTTCCCTCCCTTTGCTCTCCCCTCCCAAGTTTCTAGCCCTCTGTGTTTGCTGATTTGCCTTAGGAACCCCAAAATCTGTACTCGCTAGAAAAAGCTGCTTCACAATCCTGGCTTACAGAATATGTGGGCATGTTGGGTTTTTTGGAGGGGAAGTCAAAATGTTTTTTCTCTTGTCCTTTCTCCTCCAGACCAACAACATGTCCATCCTTAAGATCCGTGCCCGTGAAATCTTCGACTCCCGTGGGAATCCCACCGTTGAAGTAGATCTCTACACCAACAAAGGTTAGCTGCCTTGGAAGAACCTGGGACCCCCTCCCCAAATATGTTCTTAAATATTTTTGCCCCCCCCCCCCCCTCACGAGGCTGGGAAAATGGATCGCCTTCCTTCGTCAGCTCTACCAACGGGGGTCTCCTTTTCTCTCCCCCCTCTCCCCCCCCAGGTCTCTTCCGTGCTGCTGTTCCCAGCGGAGCTTCAACTGGTATCTACGAAGCCCTAGAACTCCGTGACAATGACAAGACTCGCTTCCTGGGCAAAGGTAACCCCTTCTGGCTCCAGTGGTGGCCACGTGGTTTTCACTTGAAAGTTGTCCCTCTGCTTTACTTTGCTAGTAGTGTCCTTCAAATACAGTATTTTTTGCTCCATAAGACACACTCTCATTTTTGGCCTCCGCGCGTTCTGTTTTCAACCTCTGCGCGTCCCATTTTTGGCCTCAGCGCATCCCGTTTTTGGCCTCTGCGTTCTGTTTTCATCCTCCACACCTCCTGTTTTTGGCCTCCGCGCTCCCGTTTTCGGCCTCCGCGCATTCTGTTTTCAACCTCTGTGCGTCCCAATCACCCCTGGTCACTGGCTAATGATCCCGTAATCCCTTGCATCAGGGTGGAGTTTGGGCAGCTGAATGGAGCTGTGTGTTTTACTGGCCAGATGCCCTTCCTGTTGCGAACGGGGAGTTTTGTTCCACAGATATATTCTTAGTGAGCCCAGAGAGAGAGAAATATCTGCCTCTACCAAGGATTGAACTCACAGCCTCCTGACGGTGAGGCTAGAGTTCCACCTCTAGGCTGCTGTCTCTTGTCACCCTGGTTCAAGACCTATCCGTGGGGAAACTACCGTATTTTTCGGAGTATAAGATGCACCTTTTTCCCTCAAAAAAAGAGGATAAAAATCTGGGTGCGTCTTATACACTGAATACAGCATTTTTGGCCTCCCAAAACCCCGCCGTTTTGAAAATGGATGTGCAGAGGGTTTGGGAAGCTTGCAAAGTGCTCCTGGAGGCTGGGGAGGGCAAAAAAGAGCAAAAACTGGGCCGTTTTTGCCCCCCCCCCAGCCTCCAGGAGCACTCTTCAAGCTTCCCAAAGCCTCTGCGTGCCCCCACTTTTTGTGTGTGTGCAAAAAACTGGGCCGTTTTTGCCCCCTCCCAGCCCCCAGCAGCACTCCTAAGAGCCTCCCAAAGCTGTGTGTGCCCTCTTCATTTACCTCTTCAAAATCATGGTACATCTTATACTCCGGTAACAAAGAGGGGAAAAAATGGAGATTTCGTTCTGTTTAAGGGTTGCAAAGCTGAATTCAGAGCATCATTTTATATCGGAATTAAAAATCTCCTTCAGTATAAAGCTTTGATTTCTTTTAACCACTTTTCCCCTAGAGTTAAAAGCCCACAATCCAGCTTTAGAGTTTGACACCCCGTAACATCAGCTAGAAACGCGAGCCAGAAACGTCACCGCAAGTTCAAAATCCCGCCACGCCATTTCGAATGTTCACTGTCGCACAGCACAAACACAGCTAAATAATCCGTTTTCTTGCCCTGCAAAAAAAAATAAAATAAAAAAAGACGGGGCTCCTTAGGTGTCCTTCAGCTTTAGAAAAGCAGTTGTCAATTCTGTTTAGATTTGCCAAGTTAAAAGAAAGCTGGTGCCTTAAATTGTGGCTTGCAATCTATGGTTGAAGTGCCTCACAAACCACGGTTTGGCTTGACGTCTGAAGAAACGGGAAGCCACGGTTTTAGAATGCGAACCACGGTTTGATTTTTCGTGACAGTCTGTGGCAGGTCCGTTGATGGTGATTGAATTCGTTCACATTCCCCAATTCAACACTTAACCTCGGATGGAACTGTTATCAAGATACACTCTCTCTGTCCCAGGAGTCTCTCTTGCTGTACATTTCATGCGCTCTCCCTTTTCTCTCTCCCACGCATGAAGTGCTGCTTTCGTCCTCTTTTTGTGAGCGTTCATTTTTTCCCTTTCTTTCTTTCTTTCCTCTTCCGTCTCTCCTCTTTCCTCCACAAACTCGGTGCCCCCCCAGGCGTCTCCAGAGCCGTTAAGTATGTTAATATGTTCCTGGCACCGGCGCTGTGCACCCAGGTAACCGATACACACTGGCTGGGCTGCTACCATCTTGCATGATTCGGGGGCTGACCTCCTCGCTTCTCCGCTATCCGCAATGGTTGCGAGAAAAGGGGCCTTTAACGACAACCAACCTGCACGCTTGGATCTCTTTGCCTTGAGGACTAGGAGACTGAAATGAATGATTGCCTGCCTGCCCAGCCCGAGTTGTCCTTTACTAACGCTTGTTTTTTCCTTGGGGAGTTTTTGGGTTTAGTGATGGATCTTGGTTGTTCCTTCCAGGTGTCTCAAAGGCTGTTGAGCATGTGAATAAAACTATCGCGCCCGCCCTGGTTAACAAGGTAGGCATGGTTTCCCCCCCCATCCCTTACACTAACCCTGGAGTGTAGGCTGAGCGCTGTGCAGCATGGGAAAATGTTTTTTTTTTTAAATCCTTTGCACGGGTGTGTTTCTAAGAACGTCTGAAGGAGCAGAGTGCTTGGTTTGGTTCCCAGTGTGCACATTTACAGAGTTGCCAGACAAAGGGAACAGCTAAGGAACAAGGGGTCAACTTGGGAGTAAGGCCACAGGTAGACGGTGAATGGCCCCTCCCAGAGGACATAAAAGAGGAGCAAAAGGGGAGTGGAGTTTGCAGGAAACAATTAGTTCACTTCATTGGTTTCTGACTCTCCGAGACTCCTGGCCAAGTTTTACAGATATTGACCTGGCAGCTCCCCGCTATGGGGACTGGGGAATTCTGGGAGTTGAAGTCCCACAAGCCTAAAAGTTGCCAAGGTCTGACATCCCTATTTTAAGCTTAAGGGTTCTTGATTCATACAGTCTAATTCACAAGCTAGAATTAGAAGCCACAATGAAGCTGGGTGTGGAAGGGAGGGAAACGATCACCCAGAGATCATCAGCTAAACTACCATTGGTTCCTCCTCTTTCTCTTCCCCTCTCTGCAGAATATAAGCGTGGTGGAGCAGGAGAAGATTGACAAGCTGATGATTGACATGGATGGATCCGAGAACAAGTGTAAGTAGAAGAGGTGGAAGCCCCCTACATAAGGGGGAGGAAAATTAGTTTGAAAGTCTCTAATGAGACACAGGGGCTAAGATGCCGAGCTTGTTGATTAGAAAGGTCGGTGGTTCAAATCCCTAGCGCCCCATAACGGAGGGAGCTCCCGTGACTTGCCCCGGCTCTCTCAACCTAGCAGTTCAAAAGCACGTGAAAAAATGCAAGTAGCAAAAAATAAGGACCATCTTAAGATGGGAAGGGAACAGCGTTTTGTGCGTCTTCGGGAGTTGAGTCATGCCGGCCACATGACCACGGAGACGTCTTCGGACAGCGCTGGCTCTTCGGCTTTGAAACTGAGATGAGCACCGCCCCCTAGAGTCAGGAACGACTAGCACAGATGTGCGAGGGGAAGCTTTACCATTTTAATGAAACACTTGTGTTTTCCTGCTCCCTGACAAAATTGTCAGCAAAGAAATAAGTTACTGTTTGAAGCATTAAAAGGATTAGCAATGAGAGAGGCTGAGATTTGTCGCTCAAATCCCCTATCTGCCCATCTTTGCTTTTAGTGGAAACTTGACTAGTTATTCCTTGGACTTAATTAGTCATTTATTAGTCAACGTCTGTGGAGATTCCCAGTCATCCTGGTCATGGTTGTCACAAAGGTGGTTTTATTTCCGAGAGCTGAAGTTTGTAGTTTGTAGTTTTATTAGAATTTGTAGGCCGCCCTTTTCCCTGAGGGGACTCAGGGCGGCTCACATAAAACTGGGAAGGGGGGAACACAAACATCAAGATAGAAGACATATAATAAAATGGTAGGCAACATACATTCATCATTCGGGAGGGGTAACTATCCTTATCCCCAGGCCTGACGGGCGAGCCAGTTCTTCAAGGCTATGCGGAAGGCTTGGACGGTGGAGAGGGTACGAATCTCCACGGGGAGCTCGTTCCAAAGGGCCGGGGCTACTGCTGAGAAGGCCCTCCTCCTTGTGGTTGCCAGCCGACACTGGCTGGCCGATGGAATACGGAGGAGGCCTAGTCTATGGGATCTTATTGGTCGCAGGGAGGTAATTGGCAGAAGGCGGTCTCTCAAGTATCCAGATCCACTGCCATGTAGGGCTTTATGGGTGATTAATAGCACCTTGAAGCGCATCCGGAGATCGACAGGCAGCCAGCGCAGCTCGCGGAGGATGGGTGTTATGCGGGTGAATCGAGGTGCACCCGCAATCACTCGCGCGGCTGCGTTCTGAACTAGCTGAAGCCGCCGGATGCTCTTCAAGGGCAGCCCCATGTAGAGCACATTGCAGTATTCCAGCCTAGAGATCACAAGGGCCCGAGTGACTGTTGTGAGAGCCTCCCGATTCAGGTAGGGTCGCAACTGGCGCACCAGGCGAACCTGGGCGAATGCCTCCCTGGTCACAGCCGTTAGGTGGTGGTCAAATGACAGCTGTGGATCCAGGAGGACTCCCAAGTTGCGAACCCTCTCTGAGGGGTGCAAAATTTGAAAGAAACTTGGATGAGAAGCGAAACGTCTTCAAAAGAAAAACAAAAAGTCCAGTGGCCTCTTGAAAAAAAGCACCTGGATCAGGGATCAGCAGCTGCAGGCTCTGGAGCCACATGTGGCTCTTTTATCCCTCTGCTGTGGCTCCCTGTTGGCAGTCGGCTCCACAGTTGATAGGGCTTTAGGTAAGGACAGGTAGAGGAAAAAGCATGCCACGCTAGGAGGAGACTCTATGGTTGGGGAACCGGACTTCTAGTTGGCAGAGGAAAAAGCATGCCACACTAGGAGGAGACTCTATGGTTGGGGAACCGGACTTCTAGTTGGCAGAGGAAAAAGGATGCCACGCTAGGAGGAGACTCTATGGTGGGGGAACCGGACTTCTAGTTGGCAGAGGAAAAAGGATGCCACGCTAGGAGGAGACTCTATGGTGGGGGAACCGGACCTCCAGTCGGCTCCACAATTGATAGGGCTTTCGGTAGGGACAAGTAGAGGAAAAAGCATGCCACGCTAGGAGGAGACTCTATGGTGGGGGAACCAGACTTCTAGTTGGCAGAGGAAAAAGCATGCCACACTAGGAGGAGACTCTATGGTGGGGGAACCGCACTTCAGTTAGCAGAGGAAAAAGGATGCAGTGTTAGGAGGAGACTCTATGGTGGGAGAACCGGACTTCTAGTTGGCAGAGAAAAAAGGATGCCACACTAGGAGTTGACTCTATGGTGGGGGAACCGGACTTCCAGTCAGCTCCACAATTGATAGGGCTTTCGGTTAGGACAGGTAGAGGAAAAAGGATGCAGCGCTAGGAGGAGACTCTATGGTGGGGGAACCAGACTTTGGGTCGGCTCCAGAATTGAACTGGGTGTGGCTGGGGGGCTTCCGGTTAGGACCTTTGTGGCTCTGTTTAAGGTTGCTGACCCCCTCACCTCGATGACTGAGAACCTCCATAGATTATTTAGCTATGCACTCTTGTAATGGGCACTTATGAACACATTTCCAGGGGAAAAAATGTAGACTACTAGGAACCATTTGCGCTTCAGTTTTGAGATTCAACCTGGAAATAAGGAGGAATTTCCTGACAGTGAGAACCATCAACCCATGGAACAGAAGATGCCTTCGGAAGTTAAGGGAGCTTCGTCCCTGGAGGCTTTCAAGAAGTGATGGGACAGAAGCAGCGTAGGGTCTACTGCTAGGACGGGGGGGGGGTTGGACTAGATGACCTATAAGGTCCCTTTCAACTCTGTTAATCTGAGATGCAGGCAACACAGATTTCCACAGACAAGGGACACAGGGCAGAAAATATCCTGCAGCTTAGAAGGCATCACAGCCATTTGCAGCACTTGGGTGACCCTGAGGACACAGACAAACCTCCAAGTGGTCTCAACTGACCCTCTAAAAAGGATGCAAATGACCAGCGGTCTGCAAGGAGTATCAATCCTTCCGTTCCCCACCATCCAGTCAGAACTGAAGAAGCTTCTGGGATGAGAAGGGAAACGTCTTCAAAGAAAAACCAGAAAGTGCAAAAACAAGAAAGGGCTCTTGAAAAAAACACCTTATTTATTAATAATTATGAGTTGTAGGTAGCCCCCCCGGTTATCACCATTCATTTAATGGCTACGTGGTCATAGTTTGCAATCTCGCCAGCTGGCCAAGTCAATGGAGGAAGCTGGATTCACGTAACAACAGCATGATTTGTTTAACAACTGTAGTGCTCCGCTTAACAGGAAAGTTGTCATAAACTGGGGAACAAATTAACAAATGTGCTTAGGAACTGAAATTTTTGTCTCTGTTGTGGTGGAGTACTCCCTGAATGATTGTTAGTTGAGGATTTAATTGGAGCCAAAGATGGGCCTGGCTACTTTTGAAAGGGACAGCGCTAGAGATAGAAAAAGGAAAAATTATTCTAGCCCCCAAACAGCGTAATTCTGCTCATTTTAATTTTAAAACGAGCCATGGTGACGTAGTTGTTACATGTAGTACTGCAGGCTACCTCTGCTGACTGCCAGCTGCCTGCAGTTTTGGCAGTTCGAATCTCACTAGGCCCAAGATTGACTCGACCTTCCATCCTTCCGAGATTGGTAAAATGAGGACCCAGATTGTTGCGGGCAAGAGGCTGGCTCTGTAAACCGCTTGGAGAGGGCTGTAAGGCACTGTGAAGCAGGATGTAAGTCTTAAGTACTCTTCCTTTAGCTTCCTTCCTTCCCAGTGGATAGAATGCAGTATTGCAGGCTAACTCTGCCCACTGCCAGTGGTTCGATCCGGACCGACTGACTCAAGGTTGATTCAGCCTTCCGTCCTTCCGACATCAGTAAAATGAGCACCCAGATTGTAGGGGGCAAGAGGCTGACTCTGTAAACAGCTTAGAGAGGGCTGTAAAGCACTGGTAAAGTGTTATATAAGTGCTATTGTGAAGGAAGGAAGGAAGGAAGGAAGGAAGGAGCTGTGGTGGCACAGTGGTTAGAATGCAGTATTGCAGGCTAACTCTGCCCACTGCCAGCAGTTCGATCCTGACTGACTGGCTAAATACTGACTCAGCCTTCTTCTTTCCGACGTTGGTAAAATGAGGACCCAGATTGTTGGGGGCAAGAGGCTGACTCTGTAAACCGCTTAAAGAGGGCTGTAAAAGCACTGGTAAAGTGATATATAAATCTTAAGTGCTGTTGCTAAACATGCCAGAGGCGAAAAATAGTTCAAGAGGCAGCAACCTGTGTGTGAGAACTGGTTGCAAACAAATAATATTCCTCTTTTGGCAGCTAAATTTGGAGCGAACGCAATCCTGGGGGTCTCCCTCGCGGTGTGCAAAGCTGGTGCGGCGGAGAAGGAGGTGCCTCTCTATCGCCACATCGCCGATCTTGCCGGGAATAAAGAGGTGGTTTTGCCAGTGCCGGTAAGTGTATTTTGCTGGTGCGGTTGTGAAAAGGCCGGAAATCTTTGGAGCGTGAATGCAGGAATCTGTTAATCCTTTGTGGGGAATGAGTTTGTTCATCCCTCACGAAGGATTTTATTCTCTCTCGGTCCCTTGTGGGAAGTCCCCCGTTCTCCCTTTTTAGGCTGTAGAATGTGGGGGTTGTGTTGGTTTTGTCATTTTTTAAAAAACAAATTCCACAGCGGCCTTGAATTTTCCTTGAAGATGCTTTGCTCCTCATCCGAGAAGATTCTTCTGTTCTTTTTTTTTTTTTTGGAAAAGTTTTTTATTTTCTATTTTCTCTTACAATTATAGGTGTACATTCACATAGTTCTTCTTTTACATTTGTCATTCTTATACATTTGTTATTCCATTTAAAAGGTTGCGATATACCATTTGGGTTGCTTTATTTACCATCCCCTCCGCCTGGTTTTCCCCTTTCTTTTCTCCCTCCCTCCCTTCTCTACTTCCTTCCTTCCTCCCCCTTCCTTCTTCCCTCACCTCTCCCATACTTCTACTCTTCCTACACTCTCTCCTTCTCTCCCTTTCACCCTCCTCTCCTTTGCTCCTCTTCCTCTCCTCCTCTCTCCCTTTCTTTTTCTGTTGTTATAGGTGTCTCTTCCCAATCTCAATTTATGTTTTCTTGGGATGGTATTTCCGCAAACCCAAATAACAGTTTAATATCGTTTCTTATTCCCTTCCCTTTGCTAATCTATCCTAACTATGATTCCCCCCCCCCAGTTAATACAATACAATAGCAGAGTTGGAAGGGTCCTTGGAGGTCTTCTAATCCAACCCCCTGCCTAGGCAGGAAACCCTATACCGTTTCAGACAATTGGCTATCCAACATCATTTTCTTCTTCTTTTTTAAAAATAGTCTTTATTGGTTATACATTTTTTAAATAAGACATACAAATACAGCTTTAAACATACACCCCCCCCCAGCCGTCACAGCCCAACATTTTTTTCTTCCTCATTGTTTAATGTTTAATAAATTTATATGCCACCCAATCCCGAAGGACTCCGCGCGGCTTACATAAAAACAATTTAAAAGAATACTAAGAAATTTTTAAAAAAATAGAAAGACAAGGCAAGTTAAAAAGACACAACATGCACTCAACCTTAGTGGGGCTGGACCTCATTCAAGAGGTCAACAGCCCCAGGCCTGCCGGAAAAGCCATGTCTTAATAGACTTTTGGAAGGCCGCGAGAGTGTTTAGTCTTTAACCAGCATCTTCTTGTTACAAAATTCAGGGATCTATTACAATACCCATTGTAGTTCCCATTGTTAACAACTGCTATTTAACTTTCCCCATTTTAAGTCCCTGCTGTTCTCTTTGTCGCCCACATATACCATAAGTTCCAGCTAAGATAATGTTCCGTTTCTCCTTTGTCCCTCAGCCAACCCCTCATTCTGTCCATTTCTGCGCACTCATATATCTTTTTAATTATGGCATCTTCCAATGGTATGGTAGTAGATTTCCAAAATTGTGCATAGGTTATTCTTGCGGCCACAATTATATGTAGGCTCAAATGCCATATAGGTTTACTCATGTTTTCTGGTTTTATGCTTAGTAAAAAAAGTCTCGGGTTTCCATTCCATACTTGCCCCGGTAATCTCTTTTAGCCAGTTTTAAATCCTTCTCTAGTATTTCGTGGCCTCAATACAGGACCACCAAACATTCTATCCAACATCTTCTTTAAAGACTTCCAGTGTTAAGGGAGTGCTGATCCTGGCGGGGAATAGAACAATAAATCCCTCCGTTCTCCACCACTCAGAACGGAAGAAGCTTCTCCAAGAGGATGCTAAATGTTTTCAAGGGAAAAGGAAGTCCAGTTGCCTTTTGAAAAAGCACTTTTGGATCTGGGGTTAGGGTTTTTTTGGGGGGTGGGGTTGCATCAAAGTTCTCGCTGGTGGAGATTGGAAGGATTTATATTCCATTCCTCCCCGCCGTTCAGTCAGAACGGAAGAAGCTTCTCCGAGGGGAAGCAAAATGTCTTTCAAGGAAAAAGCGAAGAAACTCTAGTGGTCTCTTGAAAAAGCACCTTGACCTGTGGGGATGACTGAGAATCCCGCAGACAAACTCCACACCCCTTCAGTTCCTTTGCCATGTGCAACGCACCACATTTAAAAGTTGGGCATGTGAACGGTGATAGGGATTCCCTGACACTGGCATTGTCCCATTATTTTATTTGATTTATTTTACGACGTTCGTGTTTTGGTGTGCTGGTAGGGCTTGTCTCCTAACTGTTATTGAACCTGGCCATTGCGGTCATAAGATGGTCGTAAAGCAAGTCGCCTCGTGGCCAGCCCATTTGTACGGCCTTCCCTTTGTGGGGGCTATGAGTTCCATCCACAGCAAAGGGGGGGGGGTATTTCTCTCTCGGTGGGCACACTTGAGAATATATCTTCGGAACAAAACTCCGCATTGGAGACAGGAAGGGCATCCAGCCATTAAACACTCAGCTTCATTCAGTTGCCCAGATTCCAACCCGCAGAGGATTATGGGAGATGAGAAGTAAGGAACTGGTCGTAAATTGAGGAATCCTTGGTAAACTTCTGGGAATGGGAACGGTGCTTTACAACAGCTTTCACCCACTGGTGGTCTGTGAGAAAAGTTTGGTGGTCCGCAGAAAAATTATTTGCATTTTTAATATTGCACTAAATCAGGGCTCTTCAAACTACGCCCCCTGGGATGGATACATGCAATGAACGCTTGTGTTGCTGCAGAGAGTCTCCCCCTTGGGGGGTCTTTTTGTGTGGGTCGAAGGGGGGCAGAAATTAAACTTGGAGTCTGCTTCAGCCTCCTGGTGGGGGGCTTTGGGCGAAGGCTGGAGGGAAGAGCCGCTGGTGGCGAAGAGCCGGAGGGCCTCGTTCCAGTTGGACGGCATCACGGCCTGGAATAGCAATAGCAATAGCAGTTAGACTTATATACCGCTTCATAGGGCTTTCAGCCCTCTCTAAGCGGTTTACAGAGTCAGCATATCGCCCCCAAAAATCTGGGTCCTCATTTTACCCACCTCGGAAGGATGGAAGGCTGAGTCAACCTTGAGCCAGTGAGATTTGAACAGCCGAACTGCAGAACTGCAGTCAGCTGAAGTAGCCTGCAGTGCTGCATTTAACCACTGCACCACCTTGGCTCTTGTAAACTGGCTGACCATCTCAGCCCGCTGAGCCTCCTGGCCGTGCACTCTAGCAGGTCTCCCCTCTGCTTGCACAGCCTATGCTGGTAGTCCTCAGTGAGGTGCTTCTGCTGAGCCTCCCTCTCGGTCAGGTCCAATTTGAACTGAGCTGTTTTGCCAACTCTTTCTCCTGGTGGCTGCTTAGCTCCAGCAACTGCTTCCCGTGGGGGCCCTAAGGAGCCCGGCGGGCAGGCGAGGAGTGGTGAGTAGAGGCTGGCAAGGCGCCCCTGGACGTGAGTGACATTGGGTTGGCCACGCCCACCCAGTCACATGGCCACCTAGCCACGCCCACCCACCCGGTCATTAGGCAGATCATATTAGTGATCCGCGGGATTTAAAGTTATGGATTTAGTGGTCCCTGAGGCCTGAAAGATTGGTGAGCTCTGCTCTACAGGGTGCCATCCTTGGGAGTGTTAAGGACTAGAAGTATGAATTGGTTTTTACGCTGGTTCTCTCTGGTTTGTGGGTTAAACCACTTTTGTGGGGTCCTTGATGTCTCTGAAGGCTTTCAACGTGATCAACGGTGGTTCTCATGCTGGGAACAAGCTGGCCATGCAGGAGTTTATGATTCTTCCCGTCGGGGCAGAAAGCTTCAAGGAAGCCATGCGGATTGGGGCGGAAGTGTACCACAATCTGAAGAATGTCATCAAGGAGAAGTACGGCAAGGATGCCACCAACGTGGGTGACGAAGGAGGCTTTGCCCCCAACATCCTGGAGAACAAGGAAGGTAAAATCGGCTTTGCAGGGATGGCTAAGTTTTAAGCCAGTGCTTCTCAAAAAAATTAGTAAATGGACTTTTAACTCCCAGAATTCCCCCAGTCAGCACGAATGGACTTCAACTCCCAGGATTCTGTTAGCGCCCGCATGAATGGATGTCACTTCCATAATTCCCCAGCCAGCATGGGTGGACTTCACACCCAGAATCCACTAAGCAGCATGAATGGACTTCAACTCCCAGGATTTATAATGCAATTGAGTTTAAATTATAAATTTAAAAGATAATTTATTTCTCATGCTTGGTGGGGAATTCTGGGAGTTTATGTCCACCTCATTTCAACATTTGCAAAGTTTGAGAAAGACAGGGTTAAGCTGAGAATTGGGCCAGGAGGCAGGAACAGTTACAGCGGGTATAATCAAAAGCCTAACAGAGAGGGTTGATTTGGCCCCTTCCCGGAGTGATCTAGTCTGGGAAACTGATTTCGTAGAACCCAGAAACCTTCCCAGATTATTAAAGAATTGAATGGAGGTTTTCTTCCTTAAAAAAAAAAAAAGCATATGAAGAATTTCCATATCATAAAAGTTCATTCAATGGAACGACTTTCAGTTTCATTCATGAATTTTTATTCATTTCATTCAGTTCAAAGTTCGTCTGGTTTTATTTTTTTCTTCCGTAGCAAAAAAGTGTAGAAACATAAGGTTTTAAAAAAAACCAAAACCTTGTTTGTTCTCTGACCGAACTGGTCAAATTCACTCTGTCTGCAAATTCTGACATTTTTACAGTCCTTTCCTCCACTCTGAAATTACATTACAGCTAGTCCATGACTTAAAAGTAACTTTCAAAGTTACAACAGCACTAGAACAAGGAAGATTCATTTAACAACGGCATTACTAACCTAAGAACTGCAGTGATTCACTTAGCCTCTGGGTCAAGAAAAGGTCATAACATGGGGCAAAACTCACTTTACGAATGTCTTGCTTAGCAGCAGGAATTTTGGGCTCAATTGTTGTAAGCTGAGAACTACCGTTCTTCTTCCATCGCTGAATTTGGATTTCTGGGTTCAACTCCTATCCTAATCGATGCTCAGGGGACAAAATTCTTGGCATCTCTTTAAGAATCACATAGCAATAGCAATATTACTTAGAGTTATATACCGCTTCATAGTGCCTTTACAGCTTTACAGCTTTACAGCTTTAAAGCGGTTTACAGAGTCAGCCTTTTGCCCCCCAACAATCTAGGTCCTCGTTTTACCCACCTCGAAAGGACGGAAGGCTGAGTCAATCTTGAGCCGGATGAGATTTGAACTGCTAGCAGTGGGCAGAGTTAGTCTGTAATACTGCATTCTAACCACTGGGAGGGAGGAAGGAAGGAATATGGCAATAGCCCTTAGACCTATATACTGCTTTATGGAGCTTTATATCCCTCTCTAAGTGGGTTACAGAGTCAGCCCTATTGCCCCCAACAATCTTGGTCCTCATTTCACCCACCTCAGAAGGACGGAAGGCTGAGTCGACCTTGAGCCTGGTGAGATTCGAACTGCCAAAACTGCAGGCATGCCCACTTACAGCTGTGTGTGTCCTTAGGAAAGCAGATAGACCTTGATTGTTTTTTTGCTTAATTGCTTGTTAATTGGCCTTTTGCCAATTTGGTGCATTATTTTTTTTTAGCTCTGGAGTTGCTGAAGAATGCCATCAGCAAGGCCGGCTACAGCGATAAGATTGTCATCGGAATGGATGTGGCGGCTTCTGAATTTTACCGCGACGGGAAGTATGACCTGGACTTCAAATCCCCAGACGATCCTAGCCGATACATCTCCCCGGATCAGCTGGCTGACCTGTACAAGAGCTTTGTCAAAAACTACCCAGGTGTGTATGCGGTATGGCACCCTTTCCTCCATTAAGGGCACCGCAAAAGAATTCACTCTTTTCGGGAGTGACTTTCTTGGTGTGCGAAAGCAACCTTTTGAACTAAAAGGACTGTCCTTTATAATAAAGCATGTATAAGGGGGACGCGGTGGCTCAGTGGCTAAGACGCTGAGCTGGTCGGTCGGAAAGGTCGGCAATTTAGCGGTTCGAATCCCTAGCGCCACTTAACAGAGTGAGCTCCCGTGACTTGTGCCAGTTTCTGCCAACCTAGCAGTTCGAAAGCAGGTAAAAAATACAAGTAGAAAAATAGGAGCCACCTTTGCTGGGAAGGGAAACAGCGTTCTGTGCACCTTTGGCATTGAGGCATGCCGGCCACATGACCACGGAGACGTCTTCGGACAGTGCTGGCTCTTCGGCTTTGAAACTGAGATGAGCAGCGCCCCCTAGAGTCGGGAACGACTAGCACGTATGTGGGAGGGAAAAGAGTAAAATTTAAAGAGTAGAGTAGAATTCTTTATTGGCCAAGTGTGACACACAAAGAATTTGTTTCCGGTTCATAAGCTATTTACAAGTGATAAATCTTGATCCATAATCATCAATGCAATAATAAATGGTAAGATATAAACTCGATGATAGTATCATAGGATACTAAAGCAGCAAACGGCATAAATCATAATACAGTACTAAATGGGAGTGGTGCGGTGGCCTAGTGGTTGAGCTCTGGCCTCCCAATCAAAAGGCTGTGAGTTCGATCCTAGCTAGAGGCAGATATTTCTCACAGTGAGAATGTATTTGCTGAATATAACTCCGCATTGGCGACAGGTAGGGGCATCCAGCCATGAAAACATTCCACTAGCTCCATTCAGTTGCCAAGACTCCATCCCACAAGGGATTACGGGGTCATTAAAATAAGATCATGATAAATCACAATAGGATACCAAAGGATGAAGGTAGTTCTACCCCAAAACCAGGAGTTGTGCCCAGAATTGTTTAGATAAGAGGGGCAGCCACACCAATTGAATAATAATAATAACAACAACAACAACAACAACAATATCTGCACAAATGCCATTAAGGCCAAAATTGAAAAATCCTCTGATGATGCCAAATGCAGACTTTGCAAAGAAGCTGATGAAACTGTTGATCACATACTCAGCTGCTGTAAAAAATCGGGCAGACTGATTATAAATTGCAGCACAATTCAGTAGCACAAATAATCCATTGGAATTTGTGCAAAAATTATAATATTAAAACAGCAACAAACTGGTGGGAACATAAGCCTGAAAAGGTCACCGAAAATCAGATGGTCAAGATCTTGTGGGATTTCCGTATACAAACAGACAAAATACTGGCGCATAATACACCAGACATCACACTGGTTGAGAAAAATGAAGTCACAATCATAGACATCGCAATACCAGGGGATAGCAAGGTCGCCGAGAAGGAACATGAAAAAATCGCGAAATACCAGGACTTAAAAATTGAAATTCAATGACTATGGCACAAACCAGCAGTGGTAATTCCAGTGGTAATTGGCACACTGGGTGCTATTCCAAAAGCACTGGAATTACATTTAAAACAGCTAAAAATTGACAAAATCACCATCAGTCAAATGCAAAAAGCCGCACTGCTTGGATCCGCACGCATATTACGAAAATACATTATGACGTCCTAGCCCCTGGGTGGGGCCCGACTAGTAACCAATGCCAAATCCGGCGAAACAACTGGCCACTGTGATACAATTCTGTTGTTGCGAATAATAATAATAATAATAATAGTAATGATAGATTTTTGCCTTGCTGTTGCAAACAACGTGAGTGAGAAAATCCAGCTGGGTTGCAAAGCCCCTTCTGTCTATTTTCACTTCCAGCAAGTCGGATTCATATTCGGCTACATTTTGGCCAATCTCCTTGGTGGTAAATGCCAACGATAAAACATTTTATACATGTTTCCTTTGAGTGCTGCTGATCGTGTTAGTTTATAATTTGTGTCCCAAATTCTTTCCCAATCCACTAGATCTATATTATGTCCAAAATTTTGGGCCTACGTTATCATGCAACCTATAACTACTACTACTTCTAATGTTACTTCTAATAAATATTTGTAGATTTTCGGTATGAATTTCTTTTTCGGGCCAATTAAAATTTTATCTGTTTGTTGTAATTCTGTGTCTATTCCATATTCTTTTACATCTCTTTTGTTATCTCGATTGTAATTGAAGGGATGGCCACCAATCTATCGTTATATTTTGCTCCTTTTAATTCCTGATTTGTTGTCAAATTTCCTTGAATGTCTAAAATTTTACTGTATCTAACCGTTTTCGATAGATCTAGTGTATTGGGTGGTGTCCTGACTTCCATAGTCTGGTGCTTCTACCGCTCGGCTCAGTAGTTGCTGCCGTTTTCTGTAAAATGGGATTAAGCAAGCACAGGAAAAAGATGGCCAATCAGCTCCATCAAAGATCCGTCTCTCTTCTCCGTCCTCCTCAGTGGTTTCCATCGAGGATCCCTTCGACCAAGATGACTGGCCAGCCTGGAAGAAGTTCACGGCCGAGGCCGGCATCCAGGTGGTGGGCGACGATCTGACGGTGACCAACCCCAAACGCATCAGCAAAGCTGTGCAGGAGAAGTCTTGCAATTGTCTTCTTCTCAAAGTCAACCAGATCGGCTCCGTCACCGAGTCGCTGCAGGCGTAAGTCTTCCCCTCCGGAGGGAAGCGGGGAGGCAGAGGCGGGATCTTGCAAATCTCGAGAGATTTCAGAGGGGGGGGGAAGGGGTTCATAATTGACAATGCGGTTCCACCACAAAACCGCGCTCGACTAAACCGCGCTCGACGAAACCGCGTAGCTGACGTCATCACAGGGCGACAACAGCACGGAGACAGAAGCACGCTGTAAACGCTAAACCTAAAATTAACACCTAAACCTAACCCCCCTAAACCTAACCCTTAACCTAACCCTAAACCTAACCCTTACCTTAACTTGAATCGGCTTGCTTTCAAAGCGCTATTTAAAGCGCCCTTCTTTCTCCGTGCTGGCTGTTGTCGCCCTGTTGATGACGTCAGCGACGCGATTTAATCGGGCGCGCTTTAGTCGAGCGCGGTTTTGTCATGCCACATGACAACGCAGGTGGTCCTCGACTTACAGCAGTTTGTTCAGTGACCACTCAAGGCAGGGAGGGGGTGTCAAACTCAATTTCATTGAGGGCTGAATCAGGGTTGTGTTTGACCTCGTGCGGGGGGGGGGAGTGGGCAGGGTGGGCATGGCCAGGTTGACGTCACTCTTGGGGCGCCTGTGGCCGCACCAGCGCATCTGCCAGTGGAAACGGTTTCCCGAGTTCCGTTTTCGGCTGGGACATCTTCCTGTAACCCTCTGCCGGCGTAAAATGGGACAAAACTCACTTAACAAACGACTCGGAGATTTTGGCCTCAATTGTGCTCGTAAGTCAAGGACTACCTATTCTAGCTTCTGCATCTCTGGATTTACAAGTTGCCCTCAACAAATCCCGGCCATGGTCTGGATCAGAATTTCCGTTACTAAACAAGGCAGTTGTTAAATGAGGTACGCCTGATTTTAAACCCGGGCCCTTTTTGCCATGATCAAGCAAGCCCCTGCAGTTGTTAATTGGGTCAGACGGTCGTTAAAACGAATCCAGCTTTCGCCCGTTGACTTTGCTTGTGGGACGCTGAAGATTGCAAGTGCTGTTGTAACTTGAACAGTCACTGTAGGTTGTAAGTTGAGGACTACCTGAATTTTTTAAAAAAGACCCAAGAGGACAAAATAGCATCGAATTCAAAGTCGGGGAAAAATAACCAGTCTCTGGTTGGGTCTTTGCTTCCTGGTTTGAAAAATCACCCTGTGGTCTCCTTTCTCTTTCCTTTTTTTTTTTAGCTGCAAGCTGGCCCAGTCCAACGGTTGGGGGGTGATGGTGAGCCATCGTTCCGGAGAGACGGAAGATACCTTCATTGCGGACTTAGTGGTTGGTCTGTGCACCGGACAGGTGAGGCTTTACCTGTGCCGAAGGTCGCGGGAAGGATGTTGGAGTCGTGCATAGGCCTTAAAGGTTGTACGGAGAGAGGAAGAGCTGGAGGGAAATCCCGGAAGGAACTTGAGAAGGCCGGGCAGTATTGTTTCATGTGACCCAATCGTGGTTTGCGAAACAAGCTGCGATGTGGGATGCTTGTTTGGGGGCATTGACGGGGGTGTCCTGCAGCATTGAACGGCAGCCATTTTGAAGATGCGCGGACTTCAACTCCCAGAATCCCCATGCTGGCTGGGGGATTCTGGGAGTTGAAGTCCGCGCATCTTCAAAATGGCTGCCGACGAGAAATGTTATTATTACAAGAATGAGAGTTCTGTGGCTTGTTGGAGAAACTAGTTAGATCCTGGCTAAGTGGTTTTTTTTTGTGACATAAAAATGACACCTTTGCTTGCGAGTTCTCGGTTCCTGTAGCTTGATATTCCTTGGTTCATTTTCTTTTCGCAGATTAAGACTGGTGCTCCTTGCCGATCTGAACGTCTAGCTAAATACAACCAACTTCTAAGGTAAAAGCTCTTTTTAATGGATAGATTTCTTTGGGGTCAAAAGACAGCATCTTCTCTTCCATCTATGATCTGTGGTTGTAATAAAGACCCAATTGTTTTTGTTGAATTGTTCTCTAAATTCCTGGATCCCTGTAAGATTGCAAAGTTCTGTTCTATGCATCACGAGCGCTAGCAAAAGAAAAAAAAATATTTTTATTTAAATATTCAACAAAATACAGAAGAACAAAGAATTCAAAACAAGACAAAATTGAAAAAGAAAATGGAACTGTTTTTCTTTCCATCGAGTAATATATGCTTATTTTCTGCCTTTGATCTTTATTGTCATTGTTCTATAATTTTAAAACGGTTAAACCTAATTTAATTTGAATGTTAATGTTTATAAGTTCTTTTATTTATCAGTTGTGTCCCCTGCCAGAGCCCATCTTTTGAGGGAGATGGGTAGTTTAGAAATACGAAACATAAATAAATAGAAATCATTTCCCATTTTAATTTTTCCCCTTCCTGAATGAAGGCAGGCTAATGAGAATAGGAGTCCTAACAATTCTGCAGGAAATGACGTAATGCTGGGGAATTCTGGGAGTTGAAGTCCGCCTGGTTTAAACTGGCCAAGGTGGAGAAACATTGCTAAATTGTCAATGTACCTTGTTTGGGGGACTGCAATGATCCCCCCCCCCTTATATTTTACTGGTAGTCCACAATTGCGTCCTTAACAATTGCATCGATTCGCTGGAAGGTCGTAAAACAAGGCAGGATTCACTGTCACTGGCTTAGCTGCAGAGATATGGGGCTCCATTGTGGCCGTATGTTGAGGACTTTGTGCATTTTCTGCTGGGTTTTCAAACCGTTTTTCTTCATTGTTTTTCCTCCTCTAGAATTGAAGAGGAGCTGGGGAGCAAGGCTCGTTTTGCCGGCCGGAATTTCAGGAACCCCCGAGTCAACTAAAGGAAACGAGGCTGTCCCTGGACGAGGCTCATTAGGAGGAAGACCCTTAGTCCCCTCTCCCCTTTATTAGCGCCTGCGTTCGTAGCAAAAGGAAGGGCAGCTGACGGAAATGGTTCGATGTTTGCAATCCTGTAATGCTTCTCTCCCTCCGCCTGCCCCCCCCCAATGCCTCCTTTCTCTACAGCGGTTGCTTTCAAGAAACATGGGGGTGCTTGTGGGTGGAGTGGGTGGGGTGGGGTGGGGATCAAGGCAGGACGGTTCGCTCGTCATCTCATCGCTGGGACCTGGGAGTGGAGACATTCCCCCCCCCGCCTCCGAATTATACTGTAAACCATTTTTTTTTTTGCTGCCTTTGCTTGAGATGCTGAGTCGTTTTTTTCTTTTTCTCACTTTGCTGCTCTCCTCTTATCCTCAACTCCTATCTCCCCCTCCCCACTCCTCTTTAGTGTATGAAAAAGATTTGCAAAGCCATCTGAGCTACCTGTTCACACACAGAAAAGAAGGAAAAAAAAACCCACCACCACCCCAGAAATTATCTTGTGAGGCAAATAAAAAAACACAGAAACGCTTGTGTTTTGTTGACGTGTTCTTCCTTGGGGGGTGGGTGGGGGGTGAGATGAGGAAAGGAAGGTGGAACCCACGCCTTCGTTTTGGAAGTTAAAATGAAGGGGAAAATAAATGATCCAGTTGCATTTGAGGCTGGTGCGTAGCCACTGTGAACCGAGAAATTAATAAATTATTGTTGCGAAGTCATGTCCGACCCATCGCGACCCCATGGACAACATTCCTCCAGGCCTTCCTGTCCTCTCCCATCCTCTGGAGTCCATTGAAGCTCATGCCGGTTGCTTCGGTGACTCCATCCAGCCACCTCCTTCTCTGCCGTCCCCTTCTTCTTTTGCCCTCCGTCGTTCCCAGCATGAGGCTCTTCTCCAGGGAGTCCTTCTTCCTTCTCATTAGGTGGCCAAAGGATTTGAGTTTCCTCTTCAGGATCTGGCCTTCTAAAGAGCAGTCAGGGTGGATCTCCTCTAGGACTGACCGGTTGGATGGCCTTGCAGTCCAAGGGACTCAATGCAGGAGTCTTCTTCTCCAGCACCAGAGTTCAAAGGCCTCCATTCTTTGGCGCTCAGCCTTCCTTATGGTCCAACCTTCACAGCCATCCATGGCAACTGGGAATGAATACATAAATAAATAAATGCAAAAGAGTTGGTGGCTGCAGTTTCCTGATAGCAAAGATGTGGGTTTGGTTTGCCCGGTTTTGATGAAAAAAGGAAGAGAGAGAGCTAACTTGTTTGATCCTTGTTAGGGAATGGTGGTTTGTCTGCAGGGCTGGTTTGCCGGTGGCATGGTTAGTGAATGGCAATTGTAAGAAAGGATCAGCAAAGAAAACCCTTGTGTTTACCCTGGAGATGGAATGAATGGGCACTTGGCTGACCCTGCAGTCTGTGCTGGACTACAGGCTCCATTATCCCCATAGGGATGGTTTCTTAAGCCAATGGGGTGATATAATTTTGGCCGTTTTTTTTCTGATGGGCTACAACCCCCATCATCCTTGGAGGGGGAAGAGGGTTGCAATTCCATCTGCCTCCCAAGAGCTGGGCCTGGCTTCTATGGTGACTACAATTCCCATGTGCCCGACGTGGACTCCAAAACCCATGCAAAATAACCAGCTCCCCCCAGCCTCTGCATGGTGACTACAATTCCCATCCTCTGCCTGACACGGACTCCAAACCCATGCGAAACAAGCATGGTCCTTTAAGCAGTTTCTTCTCACTTGGGCTACACCTTCCAGTGCGTCCACTAAATTAACTACATGTACCATCATTCGCAGCAAGCAATTTCCTTGGGCATCATTCCCTTCACCTCCCAGGGGACTACAATGCCTATAATCCAGAGACCTGTGGGGCTCTGCCCAGATCCCATCATCCCCGGTCATGGATTCTAGCAACCCCTTCAGCGGACAAAAAAAAATCCCAGTGGTTTCCTGGCCCATGTGGGACTACAAGTCCCATCTGCACGAACAAAAATGACTACAAAGCCCATCACCCCCAGACGCTGCTGGGGTGCTGTGGCTCCCCTTCCCCGTTAATAAAGGGACTACAATGTCCATCCGCCCCTGCCGTTTGTTTTTCGGGGGGGGGCTACATTTCCCATCATCCCCCTTCGCCCTCCCTCAGGTCGGCTGGACTACAGATCCCATCGTCTCCCTCGCCGCCGAGGCGGGTTGAGGGGCACCGCCTTCCCCATTCCTGCCTGCAGGGGGCGCCTGTCGGAGAGCGGCCACCAACAGCCGCCTCGGAGGAGGAGGTGGGGCGGTGTAAGGAGGAAGCCCCGCCTTTCGCTCCGCCTCTCCCGGCTCCCTTTCTGGACCAATCCGGAGCGCCCTCCTCTTCCCCCTTCTCCCCTCCTTTTTTTTTGTATGTGTATTCATTTGAAAGGTCCCACCTTTTTTCGAAACGGACTTCTCCATCCTGGCCGCCGATTGGCCGCGGCTGCTTGTCCGTAGGGAGAGGAGGAAGTCACGAGGCGGCTCCTCCCACCCTCCCGTCCTAGGTACGGCCGGGCGCCAGAGGCACGCGCCGGCCGGGCCGTCCAATGAGGAGGCGCGTTACTGGCAGGTGGAGCTGGGCCTGTCTGGGGGGTGGTTGCTGGGTGTCTCTTTGGTTGTGTGGGGGGGTGGGAAGAAGAAGAAGAGGCGGCGGAGGAGGAGGGAGAAAGCCGGAGGAGAAGGAGGCGAGGGAAGGAAGGGGCCGCCGGGCACCGAATAAAAAGCCGGGGGAGAAGAGAGACGGAGCAGGCGGGAGAGAGAATAAAAGCCCGAAGGAGAAATTGCTGGCTGTTCCCCTTTCCTTTCACGCCCCCTCCTCCTCTTCCTCAAGTGGGTCCCTCGCCCCCTTGGCCTGGTGGGCGACCAAGCAGGAGCAGGCCTGAGAAGAGGAGGGGGCGCCTGGAGTCGGCTGGAGCCTCCCCTCCCCTCCTCCCCCTCAGCCCTGCCCCCCCTCCCTTCGATAATTGAGCCCCTTAACTCCACCCACCGCAGCCTCGCCCCCTCCCACGCTCCCTCCCTCTTCCAAAGACCCCCCCTCCATTAACATGCAAGAGGAGGACCCGGCCTCCTAAGCATCTCCCAGCTGCAGCAGCCCCCCCCCTCACCTCTCTCTCTCTCTTCCTCCCCCCCTTCCACTCCCATTGACCCCCCCTCTCCTAGCTGGGGAGGGGGCCCCTTTGGAGCCCTTTTAAGCCTCTTTCTGCCTCTCCACGACTCCACCCCCTTACTGGCTGGGGAGGGGGCCCATTTGGAGGCCCTTTAAGCCACTATCTGCCTCTCCACGACCCCCCCTCCTGGCTGGGGAGGGGGCCCCTTTGGACCCCTTTTAAGCCTCTTTCTGCCTCTCCACGACCTCCCGCCCTGTCCAGTACCAAATTTCCAGGGTACCCATTTTGCCCCCCCTCCCCATCTCCAGCCCCACCCCCACCCATTGGCTCCACCTTACTCGCTTCCCCTCTCCTTGCCCCTCCCCCCTCTTCTTTTTTTTTTAGGTTTTGCTTGGGATCTCCTCGGCCTCCGCCCCCCCATCCCACGCCCCCCCCCCAGAGAAAACCCTACTGATGGTGTGAATCAGGAGGAAAAGGTAAGTCATTTTTAAAAAAGGGGGGGGCGTTTGGCTTGATGGCTTTTGTTTAAAAGGCTCCCTGTCTATCCCCTTTTTAGGTAGGAAAGGATGAGAAAAAGGCAGGTGCGGTGGAAAGGTTTTTGTTTGTGTGCACAGGCCCTGGTTATACTTAGAGCTCATTTATACATTTTTTTTTTAAAAATGAGTGCACGAAACTAAATGTTTTCCAACTCTCTTATTCTATATTATTCTGAATTGTTATATAGAGAGGCAGGGCAGCTGTAACCTACTACAGAGTTTAAGGTTTGGGGTGCTTTTTTGTCTCCCCTTCTTGCCCCCCCCTCTTATTTCCCTCTATTACGAATGAGATTTCTTTCAAAATGGGAATCCTTGCAGATGAACATGGAAAAAGAGATTGCTATTGCTATTTGGGTTTCTCTTCCACGAAAGGTTTACATTTTTCCAAATGTGAGGCTGTGGCTGTTAAAGAAAGATAAATAAACAATATCCTTTTGAGAGCATCTTTGACCTCAGAAAGGAATACTCGTCTTATCTTAAGTAAAGTATGGGGCATCTCTTAAGTTATTTTCTTTCTCCTTTCCTTTTTTTTTAAAAAAATAGTTCATAATCCTGTTTAAGAAACCTGAGTGGTAGAAGAAAAACCTAGTTACGAATTGTGGCGAGGGAAGGGTTTAACCTCTGCCCTATTTGGAAATTGTCTGCATATTTACAAAACTCTGCTTGCATTAAGGGAAATACGTTTTATTGTGGTGAAGATTATGTATTTTTTATTTTTTATTTTAAAAAGAACATAATATCTTAACCAGGATATCATTGCATTCCTGTTAAATTCATATATCCGAATTGCATTGCTCCTGTCTTCATTGGCTTCCTCTTTTTAAAGTTGAAAAAAATTTTTTTGAGGGGGGAGAGGTCAGAAAAAGTGCAGAGTTTCAGTTTCTAAAAAGTTGGCTGTAAAAAACAAAAACAAAGTGATTCATCCATTCATTGAAGCATGTGGTTGAGTTTATTTCTGTACACAGCAGCTTGCTTTTGGTTTTAATTTTACTGACTGGCTTAGCCTGTGAAAAGCTATATATCCCTTGACATTAGATAACGATGGCAACTTTACAAAGTGTTTGGCTCTATTTCTGAACTATTTCGCTGGTGCCAGAATTATTTTCAACAGGATATAAATATTGAGCTTCTGTTTTTAAAAAAAAAATGTATGTCAGGACTTAGCAAGCTATTTTTTTTATTCCTCTAATAATAATAATAACAAAAAAGCAAACCGACCCTGAAATCAGCTGTGCACCATAACAAGAAATATTTGTTCAGCTAGTGTGAATGTGACTGAATTGTAGGATTACAGTGTAATGCTACCTGTGCTGCTAACACATAATTTCAGCTGCTTAGGCAGGTGCTAAATATATTTCATTTCATTCATTCTGATGTGTTGGATGTGCTCTTTGTATTCTTAAATTGTGCTAAAGTGCACAAAATGCGTTACTGTATTTTTAAACTGTTTTTCACAAATATAAGGTGCCAGAAGGATGCAGGAGAAACAAGGGGGGGTGGGATTTTTTAATATGATTTTTCTTTGTTTTGTATCTAAAGTTTGTCTGATAATTTATTTGCCACCTCTTTGTATTGACATTCTGATTTAGGAGAGCTGCCATGCTAAATTTGTTGGTTGCTGAGGAGTGGGGAAATTAAGAGACACCCCTTGTTGGACCTAGAGTGGAGATATTATTGTTTGTTCACTCATAATTGGCCCATACTTGTATTACTCTATCCCTTGCCTTTTTAGACTGCTCAAAACAATCATTCAGGGGAGAGATATTTTGGGGGGATCACAAAAGGCTCTTCCCTTTTTTCCTCATAAATCTGACTACTTCTCTTTCAAAGTGTGACTTTATTCTGGAGGTAAGAGTGTAGATGTAACCCTTGGCTTATGACAG